>NW_017189793.1:0-29426 GCF_001704415.2 Capra hircus | reverse complement strand
ATTCCCTCTCTTTCATGGACATAAATTGGAATGCTTTTCTGGGTCTGGCAACCTCAAGGTGGTGCCTGAGTAAGGCCTGTTTAGTGTAGTGTCTGCCTTCTTTTGAGGAGTTCCCCACATCAGTGGGATTGAATCATCCTGTCCCTTTAAGCTTTCATATAAAGAGCTGGGCAATTACACCATACTTGGGTATCCAGATTCTACAATACCCAGTTAGCCCCAGGAGAACTTGCAATTGTTTTAGAGTTGTGGGGAAGGGCAACTGGAAGATTCCTTGTACCCGATCAGATGACAGCCTCCTAGACCCGGTGTAATCTGAACTCCCAGGTAAGTGACCGTTGTCTTGACCATCTGTGCCTTAGCACGCAAGACTTTATATCCCCTCTCTGCCAAAAAGTTTAGGACCTGAATTGCATGTTGTTGGCCTTTTTTTTTTTTCATCTGGAGAGCAGATTAGTAGTCATCTACATATTGTAATATTTTCCCACTAGGTCCCAGGTCCAGATCTAGGAGATCCTGGCTAAGGGCCTGACCAAACAGGTGGGTGCTATCTCTGAACCCCTGAGGTAATACTGTCCAAGTCATCTGTTGGTGTTTTTCTCCTGGGGCCGCCCACTCCAAGGCAAAAACATACTGTGATTCTTTAGCCAGTGGTATGCAAAAAAATGCATCTTTGAGATCCAAGACTGTACACCACTTGGCACTGGGTGGGATTTCTCCCAAGCTTACATAGGGATTGGGTACTGTGGGATGGAGGGGGCTACAGCTTCATTTATGATCGGAGATCTGGAACCATTTGCCCGGTTCCGTCCTTTTTCTTTACGGAGAGGATTGGGGTGTTACATGGTGAATTGGTGGGGACCAATAGCCAACAAGCAAGGAATTTATTTATTAAAGGCTGTAGTCCCTCCCGAGCCTCTCTTTTGAGGGGATAGTGTTTCCAGTTGGGAAACCAAGTCGGATCTTGGAGGACAATGATGACCGGTTCAGCTGGGTGGGCTCATCCAGGATTCCCCTGGTCCCACACCTGGGGGTTAATTTTGTCCTCCCATAGTTTTTGGTCCCTCTCTATTGAAGGTGTAATGGGTTCTTCAGTAGTAACCAGGAGCTATAGGGCTCTGGGGGCTGAAAAGCTTCCCATCACCAGGGTGGTCCCCAGTTTAGTGGGTAAATCTCTTCCCAATAAGGAGTAGGACACTCAGGGAACACCAGAAGCTGGTGGGAATATATTTGTTCATCCCAGCAACAAAGAAGTGCTCCGGTGAATCTTTTAGTAGTTGTTTTTCCTGTAGCACCCAAAATGGTACAGGTTTGGGAGAAGGCTCCAGAGTAGGAGATCAAGACAGAGTAGGTAGCCCCTGTGTCAACCAAGAAATTCTCGGATGTACCTGCCACATCCAGTTGCACCCTTGGCTCCAGCCCCGTGACTGTTTTCTGTGACAGGGACTGGCTGGAGTGGGCCACTTCAGTCCTGTTGAACCATCTTGAGGGAAGGCTTGACCCTGAGGCTTTTGGGTCGCAAGGGCAGAGTGCTGTCCACTGTCCCAGTTGATGGCATTTGTAAG
The DNA here is from genome assembly GCF_001704415.2 of Capra hircus. Classification (NCBI taxonomy): domain Eukaryota; kingdom Metazoa; phylum Chordata; class Mammalia; order Artiodactyla; family Bovidae; genus Capra; species Capra hircus. The sequence continues at coordinate 27,861 of NW_017189793.1, read as the reverse complement.
GAAGCCGTTTTAGGAGACTTGTCACAGTTTGAACAATCTTTGGCCCAATGCCCACCTGTGTACAGATTAGGAATTTGCCTTGTCCTTTAAGGACTCAGGGTTTGCCATAGGGCTTCCCTGGAGGATGGCCAGCATCTGGGCATGCTTTTTTCTCGTTCCTTCTATCTCTCTCCTGGGCCTTGGCCTCCTTCTCCTGTTCTCTGTGAGAAAACATATTGGTGGCTGTCTGGACCATCTCATCTAAAGAGGAAGCAGAGTCTTGCTGCTGTAGCTGTTGTAACTTTATTCTGATATCTGATGCCCATTGGGACAGGAATTTGTCCTTTAAAATCACCTGTCCCTCATAAGAGTCCAAGTCCAGATTGGTAAACTTGTGGAGGGCCTCTTTTAGTTTTTCCAGAAAGGCAATGGGGTCTCGTTGGGTTCCTGAGTTATTGCTGAGACTGGGCACAGCCCCACAAGTTAATAGGCTTCCTTCTATTTCCATGGGTGGACTTCCTTAGGGATGAGTCTTTCTGAAGCTTACCCTACTTAGTACTGTTGGAACCCGAGAGCCAGGCATCCCTGGTCAGGTTGCAGATCCCCAGGCAGGCTGAGGCATGACAGCCTCCTAGAGACTGAATCCATGGGCAGGTCAAGGCATGATGGCCCGGGAATTGGGTCCTTGGGCAGGTCAAGGCGGGATGACCTCCTGGGACCCCCCGGACTGGCGTTGGGCATCCCCAAGATCTCCAGCATGACCTGTGCTGGGTAGGATAAAGGGGTTATAATTTTACCTCATTGCCAGTTTGTTGACTACAGATGGGAATAGAAACCCTGCTGCTGGTAAGTCGCTTCAGTCATGTCCGACTCTGTGTGACTCCACAGATGGCGGCCCACCAGGCTCCCCCATCCCTGGGATTCTCCAGGCAAGAATACTGGAATGGGTTGCCATTTCCTTCTCCAATGCATGAAAATGAAAAGTGAATGTGAAGTCGCTCAGTCGTGCCCGACTCTTTGCGACCCCATGGACTGCAACCTACGAGGCTCCCTCTGTCCATGGGATTTTCCAGGCAAGAGTACTGGAGTGGGTTGCCACTGCCTTCTCCATAGAAACCATAATGTAAAGCAATCCAAGCCTGTGCCCTGAGACTAGGAACCTGGTGAAACGGTCATAAGCTTTATTCTCTTACTGCTCTAAATGATTGTAAGTCACTGATTTCTTCCCCTAGTCCTCCATAAGAGCAGGTTAGAGTGTATCCACAGGTAAACATTTTGTTGTCATAGACCCACTTTAGGTAATAACAGAAGTAATGACAAAGGAATGGGTTATCTGGCCCTGTTAGGGGTATTAATGTATGTTAATAATAGTCTGGGTGGAGCAACATTGCCTACAAGGGGCAGGGTCCTGACTGTTGGAGTTAGTAATTGGCATAAGAACAAATTTGTTAAGAGGCAACAAACCAGATGTTCCATAAAAGTGGAATGGAGATTTGATCCGGAGATATGTTTGTAACTTTAGGAGAAGGTTGGTAAGGGTTTGGGCCCAAACAGCCTGCAGGGCTAACTCCCAAAGTGTCAAACATTATCCCTGGAAGCCCAGTCGTCTTTAAAGGGATGCCAACAGATGGACTTCTAGCAGGCATTGTGTGCCTGTCGCCCGCCCCAGCGGGTTCACTGAGAGATGCTGGTGTTGCACAGGTTGTAGGAGACATGGAAGATGAAGGCCTGAATATCTAGAGGGGTTGGATATTATACAGTATTTCCCTCCCAAGGGCCAGCGATTTTCTGGTTGTCCCTCCAGATTGTAGAGGCAACATTGTGGGCCTGGACAGGGTTCAGGAAAAGAGCATGAAACAGGAGGGAAGAGGGCAGGACACAACTTTTGAAAGCGTGACATAGCCCAAGGGCATAACATACACCAACTAAAATCAATCGGGTCCAATATGAAAAGTCAAATTCAAGTAAACCTTAATCCCCAGTCTATAAGCTAAATGACACACCCATGGGTGGCAGGACAGCTCCAGTTTAGTGCAGTTTCAGTGAGCTGAACTGGAGGCACTGCAAAAGATGGAGACTTGGTTCCCCAAGGTTGGGATGATCCTCCCACTCATTAGCATATGAATTCATCCCACTCACAAAACCTAGCCAGGCAACCTTCCATGGCCAGAGCCCTCTGCAATAGCCCACACCCTGTAAAGTGTGCTTCTCTCTGAATCCTAACAAATCTACTTCTTAGCTATTGCTTTATCTCTCACTGAATTTTTGCAATGAGACATCAGAGCCTGAGCTTCATAGGTTTCGGCTGGGTTTGAGCCCCGGGAGAGAGAGCTGAAGGACAGGAGGAAAAAGCAGTGGGGAAAACGTAGGAAAATCCCCTTCATAGCCTGCCAGGAAATCTGCTAAATACCTGACCTGTGCTCACAATTTTCAATGGCCTGCTCCTTGGCACAAAGAAGATTAAGAACAGAAGAACCCCCACTGGCTTGGGTAACAGCTACTGGGGCTCAGCAGATAGTGCCTTTGGGGCATACTGAGGAGCAACCTCTCCAGAGTCCCTCAACTGCACCCACTGCCACCCGCCTGTTCCTGGGGGGTTTGAGGAAACAAGAAAAGAGAGATTGTAAAGGAATTAAGATTTCGTTAGGCATATGTCCCTCCAGCAACAGGAAGTAGGACCTCCTACCTTAACCGGAGGTCTTCTGGAATCTGGACTGAGCTGCGTGAGCTTTCCGCTGAGTTCGTTTTTCACTGTCCCAGTTTCCAGCATGATGGGCTTCTTGTCACTTCCCCTGTGCTGGGTTTTCTTCGCGTTTGGCTTCTACCGTGGGAGCTTTCGCTGAGTCGGTTCCTGCTGTGCTTGGCCTCCTCCTTGCAGGACCACGCGGAGGTTGTTTCAGCCAGGTTAAACCCGAGTCGTGACGCCATAGATGTCAGGCGAGTGTATTCTCCACGTTCTGTCTCGTCTCAACAAAAGTTTGAAGCGACAGACATTAGAGCCCTCGGCATGTCATAGCTCTCGGACAGACCGTGTTATAGCTCTCAGGTCTCGAACTGACCATGTTATAGCTCTTAGACAGATCAGTGTTATAGCTCTGTGTTACAGCTCAATTTTATTTAAAAAATAATAGGAAAATACATGCTCGAGGCATGAGGGCATGCTGACCCAAAGACGCGAAGAGAAGAGAGACAGAAGGAGCACGCATGTGCGGAGTGTGGGCAGGTGTGTTGGAGAGACTCCCCATCCTTTGGCTCCTCTTTTTATATGTTTTTTCCTCCCCCCTGGGCCAGCCCTTTGTAAGTTGGGCTAGCCAGGACTGCTGTTTGTTCTACCTGAGGTCCTCACTCTGGTCCTCGGACCTTCCTTTGTTCTCTTTTCGCGGGCTTTACCCTTCCTTGTCTTTTAGCCACCGCCATTCTGGACTCCTATTTCCTATTCTACCTACCTAACACTCCCAATCTCAACCATCACCTGCATTTGTATGTCACAAACTCTCACTCTCTTTGTGATGACTTCCCCACCAATTTTGAGCCCAAACTAGGACAACCATAGGGTGTGGTCCAGGCCAGGGCAATAAGACTTTTGTTGACTATCTTTGTTTAATGAGAAGCTTAAATTCTTTGGTCCTCCGGGACATCAAGGTGAAAGGCCTAGGAAGACAGACAGAGACTCTGAAAAATCTGGGGAGAACTCAAAAAAACAAAAACAAAAACACCAACTTGACATGAAGCTGGAAACGTCATAGCCAGCGGGAAGTAGGAAGGCCCAGGGCAGAGGTAGAAGAATCATTGTAGGGGTACAGAATTATGTGTTTGAATACAGACTTGACAGAGAAGGCAATGGCACCCCACTCCAGTACTCTTGCCTGGAAAATCCCACGGATGGAGGGGCCTGGTAGGCTGCAGTCCATGGGGTTGCTGAGAGTTGGACATGACTCAATGAGTTCACTTTCACTTTCATGCATTGGAGAAGGAAATGGCAACCCACTCCAGTGTTCTTGCCTGGAGAATCCCAGGGACGGGGGAGACTGGTGGGCTGCCGTCTATGGGGTCGCACAGAGTCAGACACGACTGAAGTGACTTAGCAGCAGCAGCAGCAGCATACAGACTGGAAGTTGGTCCCACAGGAACAGAGAGGATAGAGCAGGACCAGGAGATTGCAAGAGAAGCAGAGGAGTGATGGGGCACTGGGACAGGTTGTCTAGACCAGACACTGACCTCACCTGCTGGGGGTAGGACTTCCCACCATGCAGGGAGGGTGATGTGTCAGGGCAAAGCAGTGGATGCTCCAGCAGATTCTGGTAGTTTGGCTTCCAGGGATAAATCCTCTTCTTTTGACTCAGAGAACAGAAATTGAACAGTGGTTCATCTTGGAGGCAGACACTGGACAATCAGAGAGCTGTGACTGAGTTCCTCATGAAATCCCAAAAGGAGACTGAAAGGGCTGGCTTGAGTAAGTTTTCGTTCATTGGGATAAAATGCCAAAGACAGTAGGTAATTAAGATGCTCAAGATGGAGCAGTAATTCTCTTGAAATGAGGTAGACCTATCCCACTCTGTGTGTGTGTGTGTGTGTGTGTGTGTGTGTGTGTGTGTGTGTGTCTGTGTGTTTGCGAAAATGGTCCATGTGCCACGACTTGGTCCTGGGAGGACAATTGCCCTGGGGATGCTCTGTCATACTCCTTTTCTCTTCCTACCTTCTGACATTTCTTCCTCACATCACAGGCCTTTGGAATATTCACTAATCAAAATGACTCAACTATGGAATCATTTTGATTCCAGAGATTTACTTCTTTTGTTCCCTCTTTCCAGAATCCTTTGTTTCTCATCTCACTTGTTCTATTTCTGGAATACCTTCATACCACCTGACACGCCAGCTTCTGGAAACACTCTCTACTACCTTCCTCTTGAGTAACTGCATTTTCCATCACAGCAGGAGTGACTGGATATATGACCTATGCTTCCCCCATTAGGTGTTTGAGCTGTGTGGGCCCAATCCTAAGACCTGAGCCCTTTCCTTACCAAACAATAGGAGTCACAGCCCTCCTACTCTACACATTCATCAACTGATGGGCAAGGCATCTATTGCCAATAAATTCTACTGTGCTGCAGCTGTGGGGAGGCAGAAGAACCTACCACAGAGACAGACAGGATCTGTCTCTGCCCTGGTGCAGGGCCATGGGACAGCAGGTTTTGTAAATTACCAATTATAAAGAAAAGGCACTACCCTTCCAGTATTCTTGGGCTTCCCCTGTGGCTCAGCTAGTAAAGAATCTGCCTGCAATGTAGGAGACCTGGGTTTGATCCCCGGATTGGGAACATCACCTGGAGAATGGAAAGGCTACCCACTCCAGTATTCTGGCCTGGAGAATTCCATGGACTGTATAATCCATGGGGTCGCAAAGACTGAGCGACTTTCACTTTCACGTCACTGATTCACTCGAGTCTCTATTTAGGAGGGGGCCTGGATGGTTTGGGGACAAGAGACACATGGGGGCTGGGAGAAGAACAGCATGCAGGCTTGGGTGGGTCACCAGCTTGGTGGGTTCAGGTGATCGATGTGTCAGGGCCTCGTGCATAGGCCTGGGGGACAGGGTTCTGGGTTTAATCCCTGGAAAGAGGCAACATGGGGGACCTGGTAGCCTCAGTGGAGGAGGCTGGTGAAGAGGCAAATGCCTGGGAGAGCAGGAGAAAGACAGAAGGACAGTGTTAGAGTCCTGGTCAGGACAGCCAGATGGGGGAAGACGAGCCTCTCCTGACACCTGGACAGCCCTGGCCAACCCTACCCCATGCATGCTCTTGCACTTGGACACACTGCAGACCCCAGATGGGAGTGAAATCAACTGGGAGGTGATTTTAATTGGTGTCCGCAACAGAGTATACTTCCAAGAACCTGATTGTTCTTGCTACTTCCTTAAAATTCTGCTTGCACCTGTAAATAGGAAAGCCAGCCTCACTCAGTGACAAGACATGAATGGGGCACTGCCCATGCTGAGGACTCTGCATGCCCCTCCTAGTTCAGGGCTCAGTCACCCCTGAAGCCAGCAAAGGCCAGGACCCCCATGATAACAGAGATGGAGCCCTCTGTCACAGACGTTGATGTCACTGGCAGTCTCCTGGAGTGAAAAATAATGTCCAAAGACAAGGACCCACTTTGAAAGAATTAAGAGGGCTTGTCAGTTCCAACAGGTGATGAACTCACTCTTCATCACCAGATAGATGGCCCCAAGAAGTGAATTCAGAGATGCTGAAATCTTGGTTGGAGGCAGCACAAAACACTGAATGAGACAAATGTGAGGGGGGAAGATCCTCCACGAAGGCTCTGTTACAGGAACCACTGACCAAAACCACGGGCCCTAGCCTGGCCTGATACTGACCACTTGCATGAATTATCTTACAACCGGAAGTCCTGGTGAGGAATGCAGAACTTACAAGATACTATCAACCAGAAGAATTGGGGGAAGGTCCAAGGGGGAGAGGATGCGACAGTCCATATGTCCTACCAGCTTGCCAGAATCCTCCCTGGAATCCATCTTGGCTGAGAGATGCCTGCACCTCCAGAACGGATATTAAGACCAAAGATGGATCAAGCAAGATGACCGGCCAGAGATGGCCTGGAAATTAACCCCATCACCATAAAACCTGAGACCATGAGCCACGTGGCAGAGCAGTTCTCCTGGGTTCCCTTACGCTGTTTCTCTCCACCCGGGCGCCCCTTCCCCATGAAGCCTGTTGCTCTGTCAGTGCCTGTGTCTGCTCGGACAATTCATTTCCAAATGTTAGACAAGAGCCCACTCTCGTTCCTGGGAAGGGCTCCCCCTTCCTGCAACAAAGGGCAACTCTGGTGGGATTTCTTCAATACAGCTGACTTCTCGGGTACTCAGGGACCAGCTCGTCTGCTGACCAACCAGACCCAGCGGTAGAAACAGGGACTCTTTTGTCCCTGTTCTCCTCCTGATGCAGACAACTGGCTAGTGCCCCAACTGGGTAAGAAAGAGACTTTATTGACCTTTTCCCCCTTTCCTCTTTTCAGTCCCTCCTTTTGAACTTTCCATTTTTGTCCTGGCCCTGAATGCAGGCATCTAGTTGAAGGGTTGGAGCCTGATGACCTCCAGTGAGCAGAGAACTCGAATTGTGGTCTGCTGTCTGGTTTCTGGAGGGCTGAGTTCCAGTCCTCCCTGCCTGGAAGCCCAGGGAAAAGTCCTGCAATGCCTGGTGGCAGGTGATGTTCACAGGGCCCCCTTTAGTCTCCACTCCTTCCCCTCTTCTTTCAACCTTGCCTCCTTTCCTCCCTTGCAACATTTCAAGACCCGAGCTATTTCAGTTTACTCTGTTAGTACTTGGAGCTGAAGTTCTGGGTCTCTGTAGGAGGTTTTCTGAGAGACGGCAGCCTTTCATTTAAAGGGGCGACCAATTAGGGCGGCTGGGCCTAAGTGCATAGTTTGTGTTCCGTGTTACGATATGTGGTGGCCATTCTGCCTTCTGAAATTAGAAATTCTGGTTCTGTTGCACTGTGGAGGTATCTTGAGTGAATGCTATCTGACTGCAAAGATTCTAGCTATGATTCTAGAGGGAAGGGATGGGGCACAGCAACTGGCAATCAGGAGCCAGTGGGTCTTTCAGGACAAGCCTGGTCAAGCTGGTTCGACCCAGCACAAGGGGCGGGCCTCAGAGGGGTGCTGCTGGAAAGGGGGCAGCAGGCAGAAAAGAAAGCAGCCAGAGCCAGCTAGGTCTCAGGTAATCCCCACTTCCAAAAAGCAACCAGGCAACCTCGAATTCCTGCGGAATTGGGATGGGGTGACAATGGCCTGGATGAGGGGTTCCCAGGCCAGTCTTTGCTTTCTGCTTCTACTTTTGTTTTACCGGTTCAGGTGGTGAGTTCAGGGATGAACCTTCTTGGTTGTGGGTGGAGGGTGTGGAGGGTTTGGAGGGAATGACTTAACCCTGGAAGGGGATGGGAGTATACAAGGGGGTTAGGGAAATTTTGTGCTGTGTGCCCCTTGCCCTCCTCTGTCCCTTCCCCTGGCCCCTTTGCTCCTGGGGTGGGGGGCTTCCCCGGGCTGGTTACCCACCCTCTGGGCCAGAAAAGAGGTGACTTCGGTGAAATAGTAGTGCCGGGAGTTTCCGAGGTGAAGTTCCTAGAAAAGGTGGTGAGAAAGCAGCAGGAAATGCTGCCCTCAAGACCCCGGCCTGCCCTTGCCAAGTGGGAGCCCTGAAGCCAGGGGGTTTGGGACAGGTGGCCGTCCCAGGAGAAGAGACCTAGATATCTCCTCGAAAAGCACGCCCTCCGCCCACCCCATCTGCTCACACAAACCCTTCAGATCCATGCCGCTCTCTGTCCTTGGAAGACCAGCGCTGTGTGATAAATTTCACCTGCAGAACGCACGGGGCTGCAGAGAAGGCAGGGCCGAGCTTGAGAGCGCGGAAGTGGCGGCTGCGCTCAGCTCTGTGAAGGGCTGGGGCTGGCTGCCACGTGCTAGGACGAAATGAGCTGGGCAGCAGCCGAAGCTCGGGTCGTTGAAGGGCTCAGGGCGGCGGTGGCGATGGCCCGCGGCGCAGCTTCTCCTGGGCGGCGGAGGCGCGGTCCTGAGCGGGACGGATCTGCTGGACCTTCTCCCGGGGCCGCGCATCCTGCGGGCTGCGGCTGCCGCCAGTGCTGCTCTTGCTGGCTCTGCTGCATTCGCGCCAGCCCCGCGACGCCCCGCACCCACCAGCAGTCGGGGTCGGAGGAGGTGAGGGGGGGGGGGAAGGGGCAGGGGGAGGGAGGTCAGCTCGAGCGAGCCTCTACCTGAGCGAGAATCCAGTGTGTTGGCTCTTGGGTCTTGATGCATAACTTCATTACGTGAGAAATGACCTTATGCCGGTAAAGAATCTGCCTGCGATGCAGGAGGCCCAGGTTCGATTCCTGAGTTGGGAGGATCCCCTGGAGAAGGGAATGGCAACCTACTCCAGTCCTGTTGCCTGGAGAATCCCATAGACAGAGGAGCCTGGCGGGCTGCAGTCCATGGGGTCGCAGTCAGACATGACTGAGCGATTAACACTAATCCTTTTACCTGTTAATACCCAGTGAGACAAATTCCCTGCCCTTCACTTGGCTTGCAGAGTTTGAACATAAAGCAGGTTTCCAAGTAAACAATTTCGTGGGAATTCCCTCTTCAACGTTTCTACTTGGGGACAGTGGCCACGGACTGAGTTTTCGGACTGAGTTTTGCTGTTCTGGCAAAGTAGATTCTGAGGTTATAAGAATCTTCTAATCTTCCAATGCACCTCCACTTGACAGTAGTCTTCAAAAAGCTTTACAGTCTTAAAGTTGAAATGACAAAAAATGTGCCACAAAAAATTTGAAGACCAGTTTTGTACAGAATCACTAGCAGAACTATTTATGATCCTGTTCGCAGCTCTAACCCCTTCTACATGTGTGTTTTATATCAGTGCAGGCGTTTACTCTGCAGTAATATTTTGAAATATTAGCTGTTTTGCACCTTGATAGTATGAAAATGATGGAAGTGGATGGCAGCATCAGTGCCCAGTAGTTCCCAAGGGCTGTCTCAGACATGGGCAGATGACTCAGTATCTGAGAGGCGGCACACCCAACAGTGCAACTCCCATCTCCAGTTATTTTACCCTTGGGATAGAGGAGTGGGAGTCGCAAAGTGTCACTTTTTGGAGACAAAAGCTAAGGTGAAGGATACTGAGATATCCAGAGAGATCAGTTTTTATCAGTTCAGTCGCTCAGTCGTGTCCGACTCTTTGTGACTCCATGAACCACACCACACCAGGCCTCCCCGTCCATCACCAACTCCCAGAGTCCACCCAAACCAATGTCCATTGAGTCAGTGATGCCATCCAGCCATCTCATCCTCTGTCGTCCCCTTCTCCTCCCGCCTTCATTCTTTCCCAGCATCAGGGTCTTTTCAAATGAGTCAGCTCTTTGCATCAAGTGGCCAAAGGATTACAGTTTCAGTTTCAACAGCAGTCCTTCCAGTGAACACCCAGGACTGGTCTCCTTTAGGATGGACTGGTTGGATCTCCTTGCAGTCCAAAGGATTCTCAAGAGTCTTCTCCAACACCACAGTTCAAAAGCATCAATTCTTCGGTGCTCAGCTTTCTTTATAGTATAGCTCTCACATCCGTACATGACCACTGGAAAAACCATAGCCTTGACTAGATGGACCTTTGTTGACAAAGCAACGTCTCTGCTTTTTAATATGCTGTCTCAGTTGGTCATAACTTTCCTTCCAAAGACTAAGCGTCTTTTAATTTCATGGCTGCAGTCACCATCTGCAGTGATTTTGGAGCCCAGAAAAATAAAGTCAGCCACTGTTTCCACTGTTTCCCCATCTATTTCCCATGAAGTGATGAGACCGGATGCCATGGTCTTAGTTTTCTGAATGTTGAGCTTGAAGTCAACTTTTTCACTCTCCTCTTTCACTTTCATCAAGAGGCTCTTTAGTTCTTCTTCACTTTCTGCCATAAGGGTAGTGTCATCTGCATATCTGAGGTTATTGATATTTCTCCCGGCAATCTTGATTCCAGCTTATGCTTCTTCCATTCCAGCGTTTCTCATGATGTACTCTGCATAGAAGTTAAATAAGCAGGGTGACAATATACAGCCTTGACAGACTCCTTTTCCTATTTGGAACCAGTCTGTTGTTCCCTGTCCAGTTCTAACTGTTGCTTCCTGACCTGCATATAGGTTTCTCAAGAGGCAGGTCAGGTGGTCTGGTATTCCCATCTCTTTCAGAATTTTCCACAGTTGATTGTGATCCACACAGTCAAAGGCTTTGGCATAGTCAATAAAGCAGAAACAGATGTTTTTCTGGAACTCTCTTGCTTTTCTGATGATCCAGCAGATGTTGGCAATTTGATCTCTGGCTCCTCTGCCTTTTCTAAAACCAGCTTGAACATCTGGAAGTTCACATTTCACGTGTCCAGGGAGAGGGTAACTCTAAAAGAAGTACTTTGGGGTGTAATTTTCATGGGGCTTTAGTAGATGGAAAATATCCAAACAAAGAGAAACAGTTAAAGAGCAAGCTTCTGGGTGGAAAACAAACAAGTTACGGGGAGGTTGAGCTGCTTACACTATGTCTGAAATGAACAAGCTGTTGGAGCTCTATGAAGAGAGCAATGATCTGCAGATGGATGTGATGCCTGGTGAGAGTGACCTTCCGCATATCAAGGTAGGCTGCGGGAGCCTGGAGCTATCCCAGAACCCCTCCCGCGCGGCCAGTGCCTAGCCACAGCTGGAGGAGGAAGGCCCCATGGAGGAGGAGGCGGCCCAGCCAATGGCCCCAGAGGGGCCCCAGCCCTGGGGAGCAGCCAGGCCAGATCACGGGCCTTGAATTCCAGAGCGAGGGTGAGGGCAAGGAATTCGATGACTGGGAGGAAGACTATGACTCTCCAGAAGAGGAGCCGCTCAGCGCTGAGGGCTACAGAGTATCAGCGGCCCTTGAAGAAGCCGCCAAGATGTTTCTGAGAACCTCCAGAGCCAGAGAAGCAGCTCTGGATGGCGGGCTTCAGATGCATTCTTAGAAGACCCTGTTTGATCAATTGGCTTTTATCGGAGAGTTTTCACTTAGGGCTGTCAGTCGTCTGACTGAAGAACTCGGCTGTGATGAGATCATTGATAGAGAGTAGTTGAATGATGTTAAGAGAGGAGGAAGCTGCTTGAGGAGAGACCCAGCATTCCACTGTCATTAGGGTTCTTTCCAAATAGTTTTGTGCCAATGAAAAGCTTGATCCTCCCCCCAACCCCACTCCCCACTCTCCCACTTCAAAAAAAAAAGCAGAGTAGAAAAAGGTAGTGACGGCACAGTTATGAAAAAGGAGGAAAATTGTTAAAGCAAAGTATCTTAGTACTGTCGAAACCTGTTTTCAAGAATGTCCAGAGGCACTTATGGCTTTGACTCTGTTATTTATTCAGATTAATGTCCTCTTATTGGGGAAGATAATCTTTCATGTTTCACTGTAAGGAATGACTTTGCAAGAATAAGTTACGACCAAGATAGACTGCCAGTCAAGAGTGCACTGATGAGAATTATATGAGAAAAAAATGACTGATTTATCCACTTTAGGACATAAGATGTCTTTAAGTTATTCGGACTGAAAGCATATTGAGAAAACTTTAAAGATTCAACTTTGTGATCTATCCAAGCTGTGGTTATCAAAGGCTAAATTTTGCTGTAAAATAAATCTTCCACCCAGTATTCCTCAGGATCTCAAAGGGTAATCTAGACCCCAAAGAGGTATGTGTCATGTGTGCTATATCTTAAAACGTGTTTCCAAGGACAATGGAGATTTTGTTTGTACGTTTATCTTGATCATTTTTAAAGCTACTGTAATCTTTAATTCAAGAAAATTAGTTGCCTTGAACATTTTTAAAAGGCAAAAGTTAAGACGTCCTTAATAAAGTTTCAAATTTAGACTGTAAAATGTACATGAAGGTACAAAGAATACAAACTCTTTCAAACATCAGTATATACTAGGGAATTTTCTGTTTCTCTTGCTCTCTTTTTTCGTTAAACTTTACAGGCCAAAGACTGGTTGAATTTCATTATGTAAGAAATGTTAAGTGAAAATTGTCCAGTAAAAGGAAAGCCCTACATCTAAAAAAAGACATTATGAACAACCCTTAAAAGTTTTAAATCTTCCCAGAAATCCACCTCAGTATTTAAGTTTCCCTCTGTCTCCTCCTCTAATTAATCTTGTTTTTGGTTATGCACCAGCATTCAAGATAATAAAAATTTCTTGTTCTGTGCAAAAAAAAAAAAAAAAAAAATCAAGCTTCTGAAATTCAGGTGGCAGTGATGCTCACTGAAAGTTGTAAGCTATGAAGGCTTCATCACAGAAATCTTCCTGATACCCATGTGTATATAGAAGGAGAAAAGCCCATGGTGGATTGCCTTACATGAATTGGGAGAATCTTAAATTGTTTTTATGGCAGCACAAGTTAGTAGAGGCCACAGGGAATTTCTCAACAAGACCTGGTCCACAGGTCTGTTGACATTGCCTGTGGGATTAGCTACCTGGTCAGAAGGGAAGTTATCCACAAACACCAGGCTGCTAGGAGCTGTGTGACTGATGACAGCTTCAAGTTAAGAGTACAGACAACCCCTCTCCAGAGTCTTGTTCCCCATGGGATCTCACTGTCTGGGGAACAACGAAAACAATGGATCAATGGATGGCCCCTGAAAGTCTAGTTAATAATCAGTTCTCTGGACTTCCCTGGTGATCCAGTTGCTAAGAGTCCAGCATTCCCAATGCAGGGGCCCAGGTTCAATCCCTGGTTGGGGAACCAGATCCTACATGCACAACTAAGAAGGCAGCATCCTGCAACTAAGAGATCCCACATGATCATGACTTTGTGCCAAACGCTCTACAGGGACATCTACCCGTTTGAGATGGGCAGGTACCTGAAAGGGGTTACCAAATAGCCCAGCCCATCAGCTGTCCTGATGAACCATTTTCTGTGATGGCTTGTGCTGGGCCTTCAATCTGGAGAAGAGGCCCAGTTCCAGGTCTTGTTGAGAAATTATAATAGTTATATATTGTTACAAAACAAATTATGCCCCAAACTAAACGGCTTGCATAACAATAAACAGTGGTTACTGTTTCTTTGGGACTGGTTCAGCTTGGGATATTGGCAAGGGGCCACCTGATGCGAAGAACTGACTCATTTGAAAAGACCCTGATGCTGGGAAAGGTTGAGGGCAGGAGGAGAAGGGGGCGACAGAGGATGAGATGGTTGGATGGCATTACCGACTCAGTGGAGATGAGTTTGTGTAACTCCAGGAGTTGGTGATAGACAGGGAGGCTTGGCGTGCTGCGGTCCATGGGGTAGCAAAGAGTCAGACATGACTGAGTGACTGAACTGAACAGATACTACTGTGAGATACAGAGTCAGGTCAAAAGTATGAATGTGGAAATCACTACTATGGTAGCCCTCACCCAATGGTGTTTTACTAACTACAAAGATTGTCCATTCATGTCAGAAATCCAGGCCACATGAAATGAGTGTGGTGTGGATCTGTGGACCCAGGGATAAGCACTGTTAGCAGGGCCTGGCACAGCTGGTCACTGACTGTCTGGAGCCGCGAGCCTCACTTCAGAAACAGGGAGGCCATGATGATACTGCAGTCCCTGTGCATAATGCTAGTAACATGCTAGGTCCAACATGAATGTGGGAGTCGTTTCTGCTTCTTCAGTTTCACTTACCTGAGTCCATGGTCATGCGGCTCATTGGGAAAGAAGGAAAGGACTTCTGTGCTTACTGTGGTGATCAAAGGCCACTCCTCACTGGAACGTGGCTTTCTTCTCTGGGGATGCATTCTGAAAAGGGGCTCTCTTCTAGAAATGAAAGGCTCCTCAGAAGCAGCCCCCACATGCTATCCATCTCTGGCAGGACACTGGGTTTGATTCTGAAAGTCCTCTTCCATCTAGGCTTTTCCTGCAGAGCCGTCTGGCATGTATCCAGAAAGGCTGTGTGTTAGTCGATCCTGGGTACTGATCTGGTGGGCAAGGGGACATATCCATGATGTGCAATTTCTGCCCAGCAGGGGACCTCTCCTTCTCCACAAGGAAGGGAGGGGCACTGGCTCTATGGAGTGTTGGGGATGGAGCAGGAGGGACCATGCTTGCTCTGCCAGGCCAGCCCTGCACCTTTACTCTGCTCTCACATAACTGAGGGGAGGAGGCCTATGGGCCTTTTTCTGCCAACCCTGCCCTCACCTGCCTTTTGCCTTCACAGATGCTCACTCTCTTTGCTATAACTTTACCATCGATTCTCAGCCCACACCTGGACAACCATGGTGTGTGGTTCAAAGCCAGGTGGACAGAAGTGTTTTTCTCTCCTGTGACTGTGGTCATGCTAAGATCCAGTTCACAAGCCCATTGGGGGAGGAGGTGAAAACAACAAAGGCCTGGGAAACACAGACTGAAACACTCAGAGACGTCGGGGACTTGCTCAGGGAGCAGCTGCCTGATGTTACGTCAGAGAACCACAGGGTCACAGGTGAGTTAGAAAGTCCAGGTGCAGAAGGAGCAGACTGGGGGCTTAAACTCATTCATTGTTTTCGGGGAAAAATAAAATGGAGGATATTGGTCCTTCCCTAGTAGTCCAGTGGAAGGAGCAGGCCTTGGAAGAGAGAACAGGGCCAGATTAGCTGAACTCAGGGGAGGTGGACCCAGGTGGGGCAAAGAATCTGTCAAGCCCAGAGGCTGAGCTTTTTGCCACAGCGGGGGGCAGACCCTCTCACCTTGCAGGGCAGGATGACATGTCGATGTGAAGAGGATGGACACATCAGTGGATCCTGGCAGTTCGGCTTCAGTGGACAAATGTGCCTCCTCTTTGATTTGGAGAATGGACACTGGACAGTGGTTCATTCTGGAGGGAGACGGATGAGAGAGAAGTGGGAGAAGGACAGAGCTGTGAGCAACTTCTTCAAGAAGGTCTCCATGGGAGACTGTCGGGCCTGTCTTTGGGATTTCTTGGTGCACTGGGAGGAAATGTCGACAACCACAGGTAAGTGAGACTAGAGGAAAGAAGTGGTAATCCACTCAAAGGGACATGGACCCACACCTGTGTGTGTGTGTGTGTGTGTGTGTGTGTGTGTGTGTGTGTGTGTGTGAAAGTGACCTATTCAAGGTGAGTAGTTCCTGGGAGAACAATGGCCCTGGGGATGCTCTGTGATCCTCTTTCCTCTTCCACCTCCTGACATCTCTCCCTCATAGCACAGGCCTTTGAACCATTGTACATGGATTCTTGCTGACCCCTAAATATGAGGGCACTACTCCGATTCTAGAGATTTCCTTCTAATGGACCCTCTCTCTACAACCTTTTAAAAATATCAGCTATTCTAGTTCTGGAAATCTGTCGATGCCACCTCAAACATCAGCTCCTGAGAGGACTTAATCTGTTCCCATCTTTCGCGTCACCTCATCTGATGCCACGCAGGACTGAGGGGCTGTGTGCGGACCCTCTCTCGCCCATTCACTGTCTGAGTTCTGTGGAGATGGGGCCTCCTTCCTTCCCTCCATCTCACCTCAGGACCTGTCACAGGGGCTGCCATATGGTTGGCTTCAAATGACTACATGACATGAGACAGACTTGTGAACATAGCAGGGGAAGGACAGGGTAGGACGAATTGAGACGGTAGCAGTGACATGTATACGTACTATGATGCGGAAAATAGCTAACCGGTGGGAAGACGCTATATAACACAGGGAGCCCAGCCTGGCGCTCTGTGATGACCTAGAGGGGTGGGATGGGAGCAGGAAAGAAGGTTCAGGATGGAGGGGATATATGTATCTAATTATGGCTGATTTGCATTGTCCTACAACAGAAACCAACACAGCATTGTAAAGAAACTATGCACTAATGACTCCATAGTAGGCTACCTGGGTCCAGGGGGCTGAGAAGGCATCTGCTTAGTTTAGGGGTCGGGACAAGGGCTTCACTCTCACTTTCCTTACAGCATCACTAACTGAAGCTCCCCTCACAGTCAACTCCACGGCCACAGCCGTCAAGCATATCACCTGGATCCTCCCTGTGTTCCTCACCAGTTTCATCATAACTGTCTTCCTGGGCTGAGTCCTTTCCAGGAGCAGGTACAGAGGGCAGAATTCAGAGGGAAGGCAGGGGTACAGGGCCTGGTGTGAGAACAGGGAAGGTGAATCCCAGCCAACCCCTGCCCCTCACTGAACCTCCTCACCCTGGAAATGAGCAGGTGAATAAGACCCCATATCACCTGAGAGCAAGAACTGCAGACCCAACTCCAAAGGCCCATTCTCACAGGAAGTGGCCTGGGTCAAGCAGGCAAGGCAGGAGCCCCACAGCAGAGACTGGGGGAAGGGGTGAGGCCAGGCCTGTGCTCCTGGAGCAGCAGCAGTTCTGACTCAGCCTGTGGCCTGCACATCATCAGCCTCCCGGGGATCCAGAGCCTCCATTACTGAGCGGCCCTGCCTTGAGTAGAGGTGCCTGGGGATGGGTGGGCCTGAGCTGGGGTGGAGGTGCCCAGCTGGGCGGACTAGGAAGAGATGGGGGGCAGGGACCCTGGTCCTGAGAGCTGTGTGTGCTGCTGGCTCAGAGGCTGGAGGGGCACAAAGGAAGGAGGTTTCCCTGCAGCCCCCCAAGGCTGTCAAGAAGCAAGGCCCCTCCTCCCGAGACCTGAGGGAGGATCAGGACAGGAGTAAAGGGAACAGATTGACTCCTTATTTGCTTCAGTCCTAAGCCTAAGCAGGTGATCTGTGTGTCAGGGAAAGGTTCTCATGCACAGACCTGGGAGACAGGGGCATGGGTTTAATCCCTGGGAAGAGGCAACACGGGGGACCTGGTAGCCTCAGTGGAGGAGGCTAGTGAAGAGGTAAGTGACTGGGAGAGCAGGAGAAAGATGGAAGGACAGTGTTAGAGCCCTGGTCAGGAAAGCCAGGTGGGGAAGATGGGCCGCTCTGGACACCTGGACAGCCACTAGCCACCCCACCCATGGCATGTTCCTGGCACCTGGACACAGTGCAGACCCCAGATGGGAGTAGGAATCAACCACGGAGGTGATTTTAATGGGTGTCAGCAATAGAACATACTTCCAAAAACAGTGGTCATGATGAAATTATCTGATCGCTTTGTGTTTCTTTCTTAAACTTCTGCATGCGTAGTTTCCACAGATGTCTAATAGGAAACCCAGCCTCACTGAATGAGAAGACACGAAATGGCACTGCCTGTGCTGAGGCCTCAGCACACTCCTAGTTCAGGGCTCAGTCACCCCTGAAGTCAGCAAAGGCCAGGAACCCCATGATAACAGAGAGATGGAGCCCTCTGTCACAGGCTTTGACCTCTCTAGGTCATTCACAATCTCTCTGGATGGAAATAATGACCAAAGACAAGGACCCATTTACCAAGAATTAGGAGGCCTTGTCAGTCTCAACAGGTGATAGATGGCTTCACTCTTCATCGCCAGATAGATAGCTCTGAGACGAGAATTCTGAGATAGTAAAACGCTGGTTGGAGGTTGTACAAAAGAAAACGAATGAAACGAACACCAAGGGAAGAAAAGTCTTTCATAGTGGTTACGAGTGTCATTTGGAGAACAAGAACACTTAAGACGTCTCCAGGTGACAGCTCTGGATCCCAGTCTCCCTGCCAAACTTGGAAATAGACATTCCAAGCTGAGTCCTCAAACTTTATCTAAAGAGCAATTACATTGGTCCACAAAATGTCTTGGGCTCCCCTGGAACAGAAACAACTAGAGAACATATTGTTGATGACCCTGCAGGTTATGGCTATCTTCTATCCCTTTCATGTTGCTGTTCAGTCATGTCTGACTCCTGCGACCTCACAGAATGCAGGATACTAGGCTTCCCTGTATTTCACTATCTCCCAGAGTTTAGTCAAACAGTCAATCCTAAAGGAAATCAGTCCTGAACATTCATTAGGCTGATGCTAAAGCTGAAGCTCCAATACTTTGGGCATTTGATGCAAAGTACTGACCCACTGGAAAAGACTCTGATCCTGGAAAGACTGAAGGCAGAAAGAGAAGGGGACAACAGAGGATGAGTTGGTTGGATGGCATCACCGACTCGATAGACATGAGTTTGAGCAAGCTTTGGGAGTTTGTGATGGACAGGGAAGCCTGGCGTGCTGCAGTTCATGGGGTCTCAAAGAGTGGGACATGACTGAGTGACTGAACTGAACTGAATTGAACTCACCTCTGGCCATGTGTTTCTCCGGTATAACATCAGGCAATTGCCCCTTGAGGAAGTCCCCGATGTCTCTCAGTGTTTCTCTCTGTTTCCAAGTGTTCATAGTTTTCACCTCCTCTCCCAATGGACTTGTGGATTAGATCATGGCGCCACCACAGTCATAGCAGAGAAAAACATTCCCATCTACCTGGCCTTGAGCCACACACCACGGCTCCCCAGGACTGGACTGAGGATCGATGGTGAAGTTGTAGCAGAGAGTGAGCGTCTATGAAGGAAAATGCAGGCGAGGGCAGGTTTTGGAGAAGACCCATTACCTCCTCCCCCCACTTATGTGAGAGCAGAGGAAAGCTGCAGGGCTGGGTTGGTAGAGCAGGAAGGCCCCCCTGCCCCCCAACACCACCTACAGGCTGAGCAAGTGGAGAAACCACATAACATTATGTCTACTCTGCTCATAAGACCCACACAGAACTCAAAGCTGCAGAAAGGAGAATTCACAATTGGGGTCACAGGACTTAGCAAGGCCAAGGAGATGCTGCTGATCTACCACTTTGATGGGTCTTGGGATCCTGGAGAAGGCCTGGCCCACATGGCATGAAAGAGAAAATCCAGAACTTCCGAGGCAGATGGTAGAGGAGGGGATCAAAGGCTCAGAGAAGTGAATGTGCCAGGGTGGGCACGGTATGAAAGGGCAGGAAACTGTGCAGTGCCCCAGGTTCTGTGGAGCCCGAGAGGAAAGAATGGATGAGAAGCATCTCCAACAGCTCCAGGGTGACTTTTGCTGAAGGTCAGGGATGGTGGTGGGATTGGTGTTCCTGTGCGCTTCCAGTAGGAGTGAGGATGGAGAAGGCGGAAGAGCTGATGCCAGGGGGAGTGCCCTATGTCAGAAACAAAGCAGATGCAGCGGCCGAGGGGACCAGAGAGCCCCACTGTAGCCAGGCCTCACTGCAGAGAGTACCACGCTGGCTCCTAGCACAGGGCGATCCTAGAGGCAAACAGATGAGCAGTGAGGCCGGTTAAAAACTACACGACTGAAAGGAAAAATTATATAAAAAAAACAGACAAACACAAGGCTGGATGTTCAGGAACCTGAATGCAGACATCCCAACAAAATGCCCAGGTCCTTTGTGCCGTATCCAGCACTGAGTCAGGTCTTATATTCAGAATCCATTCCTAGAGACAGAGATGCCAGGCATCAGCAAGGAGGGCCCTCTTATCACCACAGCAAGTGCAGAAGTCCTTCTGGCCTTGGAAGCCACACGGTCATTGACTGGGGTAAGTGTACACTTGGCAGAGAAGCCACCCCCACATTCATAAGGACCTAGAGTGGGACTGTGATCATGTCCAGCAGTCTGAAACATCACCATGGCCCGCCTGTTATTACTGTGGTGCCTGAGATCTGTGTAAGGAATACACATCTGTCCCACGTCCTGCCCACAGGAGTGTCACCCATTCACTGGTCCTCATAGTGCTCATTTCACATCCACTGCATTTGCATATGAATGAAAAATCTTCACAGTTAGTAAGTTACCGTGCGGTGAGGGCCACCATAGAAGCGATTTCCAAGTTCACACTTCTGACATTGACCTTCATCCCCCAATAGTACATGTAAGCAATATCATATTCTGGAGAAAATGACAGAGAGGAGTACCAACCTACAACCCTCCAGGGCTGCAGGGGTGTCATCCCTATCCTATCTCCATTTAGTTCCAGTGTGTCCATAAATTTCTATAATTGTACATATGACATATTCAGGCTCTGCAGACCATAGTTTTCTGTTACAACTGCTGTCCTAGCACAAAAGCAGCCACAGATGAATGGTGACTGATGACCTGCTTCTTGAGCAGATGAGCCAGGAGAACCTGTGACGTCAGAGGTATCTGTGGTGGGAAAGGTGCTATATGCTGAATATGGCATTTTACTTGGAGGTTCACAACACAGACCCTTTATGTCCTGAAGAAAGGCCATGTGATTTGCAGTGGGGACTACGACACCATTTAAATGTGGCTCCTGGTATGGTCCTGGGGGCTGGTGGAGGTGAGGCCTCTGGTCATGAAATGTCAACATTGTCTATCATGATCTGGGCTCATCAACCTGCAATCATTAGTTCAGATAAACCAGCCATCAGAGGATTAAAGCAATATTGTGGTTTGGCATAAGTAGGGCCAGAGGCAACAAATAAGAGAGAACATCAGGTGGTTTAGGCCTGACATCAGAATTGTTGTAAGAGCACTACTCCCCAGGGCCTGCCCCTGTGGCTCAGTGGTAAGAAATCCTCTTGCAGTTTGGAGCTGGAGTACAGGTGGGATCCATCCCTGAGTGAGAGGAGACCCATGGAAGAGAGCATGGCAACCTAGCCCAGTGTTCTTGCCTGGACCCTCGTGGGCTATCGTCCATAGGATCATAAAGAGCTGGACATGACCCCAATGACTAGGCATGCACACACTATTCTCTGCGCATGCCTGAGGCTTCGTGCAGTGTCCCCTATATCTTCATGGACCATGGAAACCACTCTAGAGCAGAGGGGTCAGGGGACATTAGCCCATATCTGCTGGACCCACAATTCTTTCACATTCACACCACCCAGAACCTACAAGGTAGGGCAGAGCAAGTTTTTGGTTCACCAACAGTCAGCTAAGGCATCCCTTGCACTAGTCCCTAGGGGATGAGTCATCTGTTGGCGTATTGTGGCCCAGGGAAGTCACATGGTTCTTTAGGTTTTTTCAGGTCGTCTTTGCCTGCTCTTGTAGCACAAATGTGGAGATGTAGAATGCACAGAGACACCAAATGGCCTGTCGAGACCAACAGTGTTACTCTCTTCTTTTGAAGAAAAGGTTCTCCAACTCCTGTCTTAAATAATAGCTATTTTAGGCCACTGTATTCATAGTCTCAGGGAATATGAATGTGGGACCGAAGGGTAGAAGTGGGAGTGCCCCTGCTCACCCTCATGCCTTCTGTCACACACTTTCGGAAACTCTTCTCCCATCTCTCCTGCTTTATGTCCTGGGGGCCAGGGTGGGAGGCTTCTGCTGGGGTGAATTCTCAGGCAAGAGGATTGGTGCCAGTTGACAGAGAGCAGATTCAGGATCCCTTCACAGATGGGAAGTTGTTGGAGGCCATGAGGTTCTTGGGATGGGGAAGGATATGGAAAAAATAGTGTTGTAACCAAGCACATGGTGTTAAAAGACGCTTACTCCTTGGGAGGAAAGTCATGAGCAACCTAGATAGCATATTGAAAAGCAGAGATATTACTTTGCCAACAAAGGTCTGTCTAGTCAAGGCTATGGTTTTTCCAGTAGTCATGTATGGATGTGAGAGCTGGACTGTGAAGAAAGCTGAGCGCCAAAGAACTGATGCTTTTGAACTGTGGTGTTGGAGAAGACTCTTGAGAGTCCCTTGGACTGCAAGGAGATCCAACCAGTCCATTCTGAAGGAGATCAGTCCTGTGTTCTTTGAAAGGAATGATGCTAAAGCTGAAACTCCAGTACTTTGGCCACCTCATGCAAAGAGTTGACTCATTGACAAAGACTCTGATGCTGGGAGGGATTCGGGGCAGGAGGAGAAGGGGACTGCAGAGGATGAGATGGCTGGATGGCATCACTGACTCGATGGACATGAGTTTGAGTGAACTCTGGGAGTTGGTGATGGACAGGGAGGCTTAGCATGTTGTGATTCATGGGGTTGCAGAGTCACATGACTGAGTGACTGAACTGAACTGTAACTTGATATGAAGCTTGAGCTCATTCCAGACTCTAGGCCTCTGACTTCCCTTTTCTTAGAACATTTTATTTCGAAATCTTGTTGTCACTTTTTTCTCTTACCAGTTTTAAAACTCAGGCCTGTTTTCGCCAGGCCCTGGGAGCCATCTCTTTCTTTCTTTTTCTTAAGGTGACTTATTAAGGCCATTGCTTACTTAGATGTGCTAGCACAGTCTACAACCAACCCCACCCAGATGAAAGGAAAAGTGAGAAACTAAGACAAGCTATACACCACGGGAAAAGGAATCAGTGAAAGATAATAATTTGCCAGTCTATGTGACATGAGCTTTTCTACTGGGTATTATCTGATAAGGTATAACTTCCTTCGTTGCTGTTTAGTCCCTAAGTCATATCCAACTCTTTGAGACCACATGGACTGTAGCCAGCCAGGCTCCTATGTCCATGGGATTTCCCAGGGAAGAATACTGGAGTGGTGTCTGTTTACAGATTTTTCTTTTTGGTTGCCCTGTGCCTATGTTTCTGCGTGCAGGCTTTCTCCAGCTACAGCTAGCAGGGGCTCCTCTCTAGTGGCGGTGCTTGGGCTTCTCACTGAGGTTTGTTCTCTTGCTGTGGAGCACTGGCCTTAGGCACGTGGGGTTCAGTCGTCATGGAATTGGGTTTGGTAGTTATGGCCTGCAGGCTCTAGAGCATGGGCCTTGGGAGCCATTCTTTGAATCTGAAGTATTAAAGGAGATAGTGCTGGCATCTCCCAGTCTCTGTAGGAGGGTAGGAGCCTATATTTGGCTCCCAAGTAGCTCAGCTGTTAAAGAATCCACCTGCAAGGCAGGAGACCCTGGTTCGATTCCTGGGTTTTGAAGATCCCCAGCAGAAGGGATAGACTACCCACTCCAGTATTCTTGGGCTTCCCTTGTGGATTAGATGGTAAAAGAATCTACCTGCAATGTGAGAGACCCAGGTTCAATCCTTGGGTTGGGAGGATCCCTTGGAGGAGGGCCTGGCAACTCACTCCAGTATTCTTGCCTGGAGAATCCCTGTGGACAGAGGAGCCTGGAGGGCTATAGTACGTGGAGTCGCAAAGAGTCAGACAGGACTGAGCAACTAGGCACAGCACAGCACAGGAGCCTATACTAGTCGGCTGGTCCTGCCATACAGAGGACCACAGACTGGATGGCTTACACAACAAACACAGGTTTTTCTACAGTTCTGTAGGGAGGAAGTCCAAGATCATGGTGCTGGAGGGTTTGTATCTTCATAAGATCAATGTATCTTATTTCTTGACGTATTTCAAACTTGAAGACAATACAACATTTGCCCTCAAACACTTCATCATGTAGTTCAGTAACGAATGGTCTTTTCTGCCTTTGAATCTGTACTCTGTTTCCCCATGTCACCTTGAACTTCTAATGTAATGAATACTGCTGCATTTTCTTTAATGGACTGTATTAATTTTTTAGTTTTGATATTTAAAGGTTAAGGTTTAAATTTTAGTTTCCCCGGATAGAAATTAAGATGCATCATTTTTATTTTTTGGCTGTGCCATGAGGCATGTAGGGTCTTGTTCCTTAACCAGGAAACCCCTACCCCTAGCAGTCTAAGCATGGAGTCTTTACCACTGGGCCACCAGGGAAGCCCCCCGATCCACCATTTTAATATATACATACATATGTATATAAATATATATTTATAATATAGATATTATGAATATATTTTATATTTACCTTTTATCTCAGTAAGAGATAAATGATCGCTAAAGGGAGCCTCCCCAGCTGCATAAATAGTACAAATTGAAGAGCTCTGCTCCATGGATGGAAATGAAGAAAGAACATAAGATAAAAATAAACATCAGGAATCAAGACAGCCTTTCATTACCGTCCCTTTTGGTTGATGTTGTTAGTGTTAGTCCTGTTCAGAATGATCATCTCCAGTACATTTAGGGGATTTATCAACCAGGCTCCCCTCTAATTCTCGGAAAACGATAGGGACCTCAGTTCCAGAATTCTCCCACAGGACTCATGAACATGATGTTAGCAAGACCACGGTCATAGGAGAGAAAAACCTCTCTGTCCACCTGGCCTTGAACCTCACAGCATGGCTGTCCAGGTCTGGGCTGAGGACTGATGGTGAAATTATAGGAAAGAGAGTGAGCATGTGTGAAGGCAAAACAGCGAGGGTGAGGTTGGGAGAAAAAGACCCATAGGCCTCCTCCCCCAGTTATGTGAGAGCAGAGTAGGGCTGCAGGGCTGGCTGACAGAGCAGGACGGCCCTGTCTGCACCCCCTACCCCAAACACACCCTAATTACGGCTGAGGAAGAGGAGGAAGCCTTGATCAGGCAAAGAACCCACACAGCGCTGGATATGCCTATCTCCACTGTGTTCAAAAGCTCCATACCTAGCATGAACTGACACAATTTTTTCCAGAGGTGGGTGAGGCCAGCTCAGAAGGAGAGGCCTAAACACAGAGGACTGTGAGAATATCTCCGAGTGTCCTGAGGAGAGATGGGGAGCCTTTGGGGGCTGCTCCTGAGGAAGCAGGATCACAGTGGGGACGGATGAGCACAGAACCCAAAGCTGGAGAAGGAAGAGTTTATAATTACAGGTCACTGGGCTTAGCAAGGCCAAGGAGATGCTGCTGATCTTCCACTAGGATGGGTCTTGGAAGCCTGGAGAAAGGACTGGCCCACACAGCATGAGAGAAAGTCCAGAACTTCCGAGGCAGGTGGGAGAGGAGGGGATCCAAGGCTCCGAGAAGTGAATCTGCCAGGGCGGACACGGTACGAGAGGGCAGGAAAGTGTGTAGTCCATTAGCTCCATGGGAACCCCTGATGGACTCCATGGAGCCTGAGAGGAAAGCACGGATAAGAAACATGTCCAACAGTGCAAATGAGATCTGCCAGGACTTGAACCCTGGGATCTGTGGACCTTTGCTCGAGTGCTTGCACCTGGACAATAATCTCCTCCAGCAACAAAATACAAAGAAATTATAAGGGACTGATATGCATGCCAAGTTGGGGTTAATTATGAATGAAAAGACAAAAAAACCCAACTGGAAAAGAAGGGTACGGGGTATGATCCCTGCACAGGGCACTGCTACAACGGTGGGCAGAGCACCTAGGCCATCCCTCAGGTCCTAACCCTTGGCCTGCCCCTACCCTAACCCCATATAAGGGGCCAGCCTGCCACCCCTGCCCCATGAAGGGAATGAGCAAGGAGACCTGTTGCTGGTGCTTGCGCCCTCACACTGCAGCACGTGTCCCAGGGAAGCCTCGCCTGGATTTCTTATCTGGCCTCTTATCCACCTCTATCGATTAAGGTTCTGTTCCTGCCCTCCAAGAGTCTATTTGCCCAGTCCTGTGTACATTCTGGCAGCTCTTTGGTGGGGTTAATGGCGACCTCCACTAGGAGGACTTATGCCATACCCATGTCTGCAGCACCCAGCCATACCCAAGTCTGCCGAACCCAGAGCCCCTGCCCCTGCAGCGTCACTGACTCAATGGGCATGAGTTTGAGTAAACACTGGGAGTTGGTGATGGACAGGGAGGGCTGGCGTGCTGCGGTCCATGGGGTCACAAAGAGTCGGACACAATTGAGCGACTGAATGAACTGAACTGAATGAACTGATTGATTAAGGAGGCCAAGAAGCCTTTCTTGGCCAAGAAGCCTTTCTGCCAGAGCATCTGGGCATCTCTGTGACCTCGGGGTGCAACTTCCCTGTGGTGACAAGTGGCGCCTGAACCTCAGCTCAGAGTCACCAGTTTGGTTGGTCTGCCTCCCTGGCCCCTGGGGGCCTCGGGGCCCTCACTTAGGCATCGCGCTCCCCCTCACCCTTTGTCCCTTTCCCTCATCTATTATCTCTCCACTTCTCCTCTCTCTATCTTATCCTTCTGAGAGAGTGGACCTCGGCAAGGACAGCTTCACTCCTCTCAACTTAGGACAGAAAGCTCTCTCTGGCTGTCAGTGGCTCACTTTGATGGATGACAAGGTGGTGGGAGAGACCCACCTCATACCCTGCAGGTCTTGGTCCAGCAGGTTCTGCCTAAATAGGAGATTTGTGAGAATGATATAAGTTCAAACCTCTTATTAGATGGTGGTTGGACATCTGATCATACCCATATTCTCACTTCTATTTTCCTGCCACCTAGAGAAGTCCTGTGGGAACTCAGTGAACTGGCAGATTTTCTCTATATGCTGGTTTACGCGTGGGTGAGAATCCCACCTCTGGGCTGCAGGCCCACAGCCGATGTACAAGGGGCTGGTTTCTGGCTTGATCACCCCAGTGGGCAGTGGACAGGGTGCTCCCTCCCTCACTGGCCCTTTCTGGAAGACTGCAGGTTGGTGCCTAAATAAATAGACACCCGCAGGTGCAGGGGCTGAAACGGCAATGGCGCCCTTCCGTTTTTCAGTCTTTTCTGTGCCTCCTCCCTTTTGCTCCCCTTGGCCTCATACCTACACTCCTGTCCTTTTGGCATCCAAGAGACTATCTGCTGGGTCACCGTTTTCACCACCACTTGTTTGCTTTGTGTTTCCACCTCAGGCTTGAGGTTCCCACTGGCCCCCTTGCAGAAGGGGCCAGTTGAGAGATGAGTTGGCTGGGCTGGCCAAAGTGCCCCAGAGGCCCACTTCCCAGTAAGACCCTCTCTTTGTTTCTTGTTTGTTAATTTTCTGTCATTGGGAGGTTCTCTCAGTCAGTGAATTTAAAAGCATCTTTGTTTTATGTACTTTTCTCTGTCCAATTGCTCCTGCAAAGCTCTGCTACAAATTGTGGGCATGGGTTACTTGTTGTTCAGTCACTCAGTCATGTCTGACTCTTTGCGACCCCATGGACTGCAGCAAACCAGGCTTCCTTGTCCTTCACCATCTCCTGGAGCTTGCTCACACTCATGTCCATTGACTCAGTGATGCCATCCAACGATCTCGTGCCCTGTCATCCCCTTCTCCTCCTGCCTTCAATCTTTCCCAGCATCTTTCCCAGGTCTTTTCCAATGAGTCATCTCTTCGCATCAAGTGGCCAAAGTATTGGAGCTTCAACTTCAGCATCACTCCTTCCAATGAATATTCAGGACTGATTTCCTTCAGGATTGACTGGTTTGATTTCCTTGCTGTCCAAGGGACTTTCAAGAGTCTTCCCCAACACCACAGCTCAAAAAGCATCAGTTCTTCAGTTCTCAGCCTTCTTATGGTCCAGCTCTCACATCCATACATGACTACTGAAAAAGCCATAGCTTTGACTATAGGGACTTTTGTTGGGAAAGTGATGTCTCTGCTTTTTAATATGTTGTCTAGGTTTATCATAGCTTTTCTTCCAAGGAGCAAGCATCTTTTAATTTCATGGCTGCAGTCACTGTTCACAATCATTTTGGAAGGCTTTAAAAAACAAAACAAAACAAAAAAGGGAGCTTCCATTTCTCCCTTCCCAAAATGTAAGCTTTCACCTGGCGTTCTCAGGAACCATCTGATCCATCTGCTGGCTCCCCTAG
>NW_017189792.1:0-29457 GCF_001704415.2 Capra hircus | reverse complement strand
CCCACCACCAGTCAATGAAAGGGAATGCAAATGGGCATATGCTCAAGGCCGACTGACAATTATAAGTTTTCTAACAGCTGCTGTGTTATTTATGTCTTCCCATAATTCTATCTGTTAGATGTCGAATATTCATGAGTCCTTAATGGTCTCCTAACTGCCTAAGGTTACTAGGAGAAACCCCTGTGGTCTTTTTGTATCCATGGTGTGCCTAGGTCGCATGTGCAGGAGTTGAAAAGTCTCTATGGTTATTTTGTAATATATCTGTGCGCTTTCCTGGGTGTGTTTGGAATGCAGTTTAGAGATCAGTTTACATCCCTTTCATCCAGGCCTCGCTTCAAGTTGCTCATGTTTAACTTCCTACATAACAGTCCCCCCTCACGTGTATGGACCCTAGTTCACTGGGGAAATGGGTGTCATTCATTCTGGCTACTTCCTGCTGAGTTGGGGCAGTGAGGGGCCTTGGGTGGTCATCACTGACTAGCTGTCATTAGATAGTTGGGCACATGGTACTGCCCTCTAAGCACATGCTGCCGCAGCTCCCAGAAATCTTGTCCCCCGAAGGGGAGGGATCCAGTTCCCATGGTGTACAGGACATCGACAAGGCTTCACACATCCTCTCTGGGCCTGTGTAAGGCATCCCCAGGAAGATTTCTGGGGCCATGAATGCGGGGCTGCCACAGAAAGTGTCTAGCTTGTTTCATGAGTTCCACTGGTTGCTGAGGCCAAAGTTGGAGATCTTCACGTTGTTGTTGGCATCAAAGAGGAGGTTGCCCAGCCTCACGATGTTCGGCTGGTTTACTACTTTTAGGCATCAACTCTCGAAAGTGTTAATTGAGGCTGTAGTCGGTCTGTTTTGTTACTGGCCTTGATGGCTACCACTCCACTGGTAAGAACATGCCGGGCCAACTTCCACTTTGGAAAAGTGGCCTTTACCAGTTGTGTGAGGGATCTCTATAGTGCTTAATATGAGTAATATGTTAGCGGAGATGGCCATGAGGTCCGGCATCCTAACTATACTACCAGCCCCCACTAAGAGTGCTAACTGTACTAACAGTGATGAGGATGCTAACAGTACTATAGAACTGTCAGGCTGGCTTATTTCTTTTCCTCGTTTCTTGGTTTGTCGCAACAAATTTTGGAGTGATGGACTGAAAGGTGTGGAACAGCAGACAAGTTACAGCTCAGTTCAACTCAAGCAGACAGATCTTTTATTAGTCCAGCACCCCCAAAGGAGTCCTCCTCACCCTGTTGACCTCCTTGGCTTCCCCTTTTTACATTTCTTTTTGATTATGCCCAGGTGAAATAGGGCTTGTACCCACCACCAGTCAATGAAAGGGAATGCAAATGGGCATATGCTCAAGGCTGACTGACAATTTTAAGTTGGCTAACAGCCGGCTGTTTGTTTATGTCTTCCATAATCCTGTCTGTTAGATGTCGAATATTCATGAGTCCTTAATGGTCTCCTAACTGCCTAAGGTTACTAGGACAAACCCTGTGGTCTTTTTGTATCCACGGTGTGCCTAGGTCACATGTGCAGGAGTTGAAAAGTCTCTGTGATTGATGTGTCTGGGAAGGAGTTTAGAGGTGAGCTTACATCCCTTTCAGCCAGGCCTCCCTTCAAGTTGCTCATGTTGAACTTCCTACGTAACAGTCCCCTCAAGTGTATGGACCCCAATTCACTGGGGAAATGGGTGTCATTCATTCTGGCTACTTCCTGCTGAGTGGGCAGTGGAGGGGCCTTGGGTGTCCATCGTTTGCTAGCTGTCAATGAGGAAGGCCAGTAAGGGCTGCTGCTGTCTATCCAAGGGAGAGTGGCTTGAGGAAGTCATCAGAGGGGTCAGGGGTTGATATCCATGTTGTATCAGAAGTTGAGCCTGTATTTAGTTGACCTGCTGCTGCTGCTGCTGCTAAGTCGTGTCGGTCGTGTCCGACTCTGTGCGACCCCACAGACGGCAGCCCACCAGGCTCCTCTGTCCCTGGGATTCTCCAGACAAGAATACTGGAGTGGGTTGCCATTTCCTTCTCCACTGTTGACCTGAGAAGAAGTAAATTAAGTTGAGGAAAGTGGGAGCAAACTGAATTTTTAGGTAGAACTGTATCCTTGATTGACTGAAACCAGGTTGCTGTGGTGACCTTGTCCAGGATTTGATTAGTTTTTGAATAAGTTTTTGGTGCTCAGGCCTGACCTATTGATATAAGTGGGCTTTTAAGAATTGGGTTAGACCATACCACAGCTAGTCTTATTGAGCGTGTTCATGATTTCTGTGGCGGCTAGACTTAAGGAGTGTATATAAGAGTAATAGCACCAGAGATACATGAACCACATCGGGGTGTCCTGAGTATGGTCTTATGGGAACCGATAAGAGATATGAAATCGATCTCCCTGACTAACATAAACTAAGAGAGAGAAAACGAAGTAGGCCAGACTGAACGTAAGCACCATCCCAAGAAAGCTTATCCCCAGGAGCTTAACTTTTTGGATACTCATCCGAATGACACTTATCTGTAGCCCTGAATAGATATCAGAGGTCTTCCAGAGGCTCACAGGTATATCGAGGATCTTCCCCTATTTTATTCCACAACCTTGAGAGTGGTGAATCCAGGAGTCAGGCCTTGGTAACTGGACCGCTGTGGAGGTCGAGAGTGTTGCTGGGGTAAGGGCCCTTCCGTGTGGGCTGGATTTGACCTTTTGGGGAAGCATCTTTCCAAACCTTAATTAGTAGGAGGGGCATATAGTGGAGGTCCCTCAGATTCCTTCGGGTCCTGGTTGACACCCCACAATCACATTCTTATTGGAATTACCCAATGACCATATTGTAATTTTTAAGGGTTTGGGTTTCTAGATCTAAAAAGAGGTCATTGTCATAAACAAATGGTCTCTGATATAACATCTCATAAGGGCTAAAACCAACCTGTTCTTTTGGAGCAATGTGAGTTTGCTGCTGCGGCTGCTGCTGCTGCTGCTGCTGCTAAGTCGCGTCAGTCATGTCCGACTCTGTGCGACCCCATAGACGGAAGCCCACCAGGCTCCTCTGTCCCTGGGATTCTCCAGGCAAGAACGCTGCAGTGGGTTGCCATTTCCTTCTCCAATGCATGAAAGTGAAAAGTGAAAGTGAAGTCACTCAGTCGTGTCCGACTCTTAGCGACCCCATGGACTGTAGCCTACAAGGCTCCTCCATCCATGGGATTTCCCAGGCAAGAGTACTGGAGTGGGGTGCCATTGCCTTCTCTGAATGTGAGTTTGGAGGAGGGCTATTGGTAAAGCCTCCTTCCATACAAGGGAGGTCTTCTGGATTCTTTTTTATTGCCAATTTTAAGAATTGGTTGGCTGCTTTTCAGTTGTACAATTTCAAGAAACATACTTGACCTCTCTGTATTTTTTTTTTTTTCACTAGTAAATTCAAACTACTGATTGTATTTACTTCACTGGCTTGTTGTGAGGATTAAAGGTTTTTGAACAGAAACTGGCTTATAGAAATCAGTTATTAAAAAGTTTTTGAAATCAATTCTGACGAGTCTGGGAATCACTGGGTCACTTGGATAAGGTCCTAGCTTATCTGAGTCATAAGCATGGTTTTGCCAAACACTGTGTACAGTGGACCAGGTTATGCCCTTTTGAGGCCCTTCACGCCTTTCTCACAGGATCTCAGTCCTAGAACTAGCTTGTGTTATCTATAAAATGGGGGAAATGAAGCGTTATCCAAAGTCAAGCATTTGAATGGGAAGATTTCTGGAAGATCCATCCCCTCTCCAAAACCTCTGATATTTTGAATCATTCTGGATTCTTACAAACTCATTGTAGCTTCTTTGGCTCTATGAAATATGAAACATTGATTTAATCCCCACTATATTGCTCAAATATTAGGTGAGGGTTTAAGAGAGATGCTTCATCTTATTGGAAGAAGGAGTACTTTGTAAGCCAGGATAAATATATACCTTGATTGACTGGTTAAACACATTTGGGCTCACTTTTCTTTCTCCCTTAAGATTGTTCTCTCCTTTTACCCATTCCCCTGTATGTCCCTCCCTCTGCTATTTCCTCAAGTCCCAGTCAATACCCTTGAGAATACAGGCTTCTGATGCTTCTTCTCTGTCAGGAGCAGGGTTTTTAATCTGCAGTGCATAGTTGCCTGCAGTGTCTAAGGTGGTAGTTATCAGAGGAGCAGAACAGAGGTCTTATAGAGTTGTCCATCACCTTCCTCCTCAACTAGTATAGACAGCCTGTGTCTGTTGACTTGCGACTTAAACATGGCAGGATAGCTACCACTTCCTGAGCTTCTTTATGCATCTTATGGTTACTTAATCCTCTTTGAACCCAGGCGAGGGAGCTCAGAATCCCCATGGTTGGTGTGAGCAATATAGTGACAAACTGATTCTGAAAGAGACATTTCCTAGGGGGCAGGAAAGTAGCATCCTGTGCAACCATAAGAAGACCCATTCTCCTGTATTAATGAGTGAGACTTTCCTGAGTACTGTGTGCCAGGCTCTGTGCTAGGTGCTGGGGATGTGAGTGAGCAAAACAAGTCCAGGTCTCTGTGATAGTAACGCTAGTTTTCTGGAGGAGACTTATTGGGTAAGAGATTACACAGTTCAGTTCAGTACTCAGTTGTGTCCAACTCTGTGACCCCATGGGCTGTAGCACACCAGGCCACACAAGTGTTTGTCAAATTGCAGTGGTGTTAGGTGCTCTCAGAGAAAAGTTGTACAAATAATTATTGACTCCTATTGATGTGGGGTGCTAAAGAAGATTACAGGGTGATTGGTTCATCTTGTCCTTACCCCAGGTCCTTCCACACACCCAGGTGACAAAGTTTCAATGTCATTTCGTGGTTCTGGACTTTTTGCAAAGGGGAAGGTTCAGATCATGGGTCTAGCTGAAATGGGGTTTGAGGTTTCAATAAGGAAAGAACCTGGGAACAAGGAGTAGAATCTTCTACCAGTGAGCTGATGCCTCTGCGTGATTGGCTTAGCTCCGGGGACTGGAGAAACATGGAGCATGGATGGTGAGTGACATCTGGACTCATCAGATTCACACAAGGACCCTGGGAAAATCTCTGAAGTTTGTTCAGGGGATCCCAGTAAAGTATACGCTTGACTGAGGAGCTGACATATAGCTGGGATGGGTATCCTCTCATACCTGACTTGCAGCTTTCAGATGGACATTGAAGGGAAGGTGGGGGCGGGTGGCTATCAGGTGCCCCTTTGCAGGATCCACACCAGGCCCCTCAAGATCTGTGGGCTGATCGATATTACAGCTTTCTCACCTAGCTGACTCGTTGACTGTTAGGAATGGAAAGGGGTTTGAGGTGATTCAAGTGAATGGTTCTCATACCTGAAACTGGAATCACTCTGAAGCTGATAAAAATAGAGAAACGCAGGGTGTAGACTTACTGGGACAGATTTAGGATGATCTCAAGAGATAAGGATTGGGAATCTGTATATTTTTATATGTTCAGACTAAATGCCAAGTAAGGGGAGTCTGTGGGCAAACATGAGCCAATCAGAAAGGGCCCCTGGTGGCTCAGATGGTAAAGAATTTGCCTGCAATGCAGGAGACCTTGATTTGACCCCTGGGTGTGAAGATCGCCTGGAGAAGGGAATGGAAACCCCCTCCAGTATTCTTACCTGGGGAATTCCATGGAC
The DNA here is from genome assembly GCF_001704415.2 of Capra hircus. NCBI lineage: Eukaryota > Metazoa > Chordata > Mammalia > Artiodactyla > Bovidae > Capra > Capra hircus. Next base: position 23,814 of record NW_017189792.1, on the reverse strand, counting down.
AGAGGAGCCTGTTGGGCTACAGTCCATTGGGTTGCAAATAGTTGGGCCTGACTGAGTGACTAACACATTATTCTGTTCATTAATTTTAAATAAAGTTATCATTAGTGGAATATTACTCAGAAAATCACAATTTAAATCTTTGCATTAATGTATGATTCCCAGAACCAGATCAGAATACTTTGAATACTATTCCTCTTTGGGAAACTAAATGCCTCTTCCTAATCCTGAGGATGAATTTTTAGTTAAGGTGCTCACTATTTCTGTGGGAAAAGTGTGTGTGAGTGTGTGTGTGTGTGTGAAAGCATGCTCACAGAATGTTTTCAGCAGTTGTTTCCAGAGAGTAGGTGAGGTGAGCCCTGTCGTTTCAGATGTCCTTTGACATGGCCCAGTGTGGGTTCTCTCAGTTCCGTCTGGATTGCACGGATGAGAGGCAGAGCAGCATGTAGGTGAGCTGCTTTCTTCAATGTTAAAGGCTATTGTCTGTATTTGCTCAGTCGTGTCCGACTCCTTGCAACCCCATGGCCTATATATAGGCCGTGGTAGTCCAGCAGGCTCCTTTGTCCTGAAATTTTCAGGCAGGAATACTGGAGCAGCTTTCCACTTCCTTCTGCAGGGATCTTCCCTACCCGGGGCTCAAACCCATGTCTCTGTGTCTCTCGCATTGGTAGGTGTATTCTCTACCACTGGCTCCACCTGGGAAGCCCCTTAAAGGCGATTATTGTTGACCTAAAAAGGACACTATTTGCCACCATAACTATTGTAAAAGGCATTCATTGACTCCATCAGCAATTAACAAATAGTTAGCCCAGGCCACATGCCAGATAACTCTTTCTGTTCTAGGGATTCAGAGATAATTAGGGCCTGGACATTAGTCATATGGGACCACCAAGGTTTTGAGTTTAGTTGGGGAAGTCTATTTAGGTGAAAAGGCTGTTGTTCCACTGCAGTGTGGTTAGGTGTTTATAGTTAATTCTCTAGCCCTATCACTTAAAAAGTGTTCATTGAATGCAAAGAACACACTGAGAGTAAAGTGGCCCTAGCACTGGAGGTCCAACACCTCTTTCAAGTCCTGTGTTCCCCATGAACACTTTGGGGAATTAATTCATTCTCCCCTAGGAACCCAGTCCCTATGGCTCCTGTAGAGCAGGGGTAAGAGCTTTTAATTCAGCCACACATATGCTGTTTCCATAGATATATGACCAGAGTGACTAATTCATCAAAAGTAAGTTTCTAAAGCCTAATAGTATCTATGAGCTGATACACACTTCCTTTGAAATTGATATATTTTTTCCTCTTAAAAAATACCAGGAATTATCTGAGAAGTCTTTAAAAGTCATTCAGTTTATTCCCATTTATTCTATTGCTATGCATGAGGAATACGCTAGGAGTTTTACATAGGTGATTTTAGTTGACAACAATTTTGTGAGACTTTGATTATCTCCAAAAGGGGAAATAGAAGCATAGATAGCTGAAGTAATTTGCCAAGAAGACAAAGGCAAAATAACAGAATCAGGGTTCAAATTTAAGTGTGTCTAATTCTAAAGTCCAGAGTTAAGAAAAAAAAAAACAACTTCTCTACGCTGTCTATTTTGATCCTATATAGACACATGTGTGTAGTATTGGAAGCTGTCATTCATCATCTGAATTTTAGGACCACTTAGAGAATATTTGATCTTGAGTCTAAAATATAAATCCTGTCTATAAAGATTTTGATTTGTCTTCAGACATATAGCAAGCATCTACGGAGCAAGTATTTGACATTGTGTGTGCATACATATATCCACACACATACAGACACAGCCATCAAGACCAGCTGTGCAGCCAGAGACACACAAGACAGGATAAGATTCTTTTATATTGCAAAAATATCACCCAGCTTCTCCGGCATCCCCTCTGGTGGACTTTGCAGATTATCAAGATTTCTTGTTAATCTTGTTGGTCATGCTTTCCATGTTCCTGATACAAACAGTGTGTCTAATATACTACATTTTGTGGAAAACAAAGGATGAGATACACAGACACACGTACACATATAGTGATTTTTTTCCCCCATGATTTTTGCATGTACAGACTCCCTGTAAGTTTACTTAAAAAATTCATAAACATGGTTGCCTCTGAGTTGGAACGGAAGTGCCAAAGGTGGGAAAGAGAATAAGTATGCATTACATGTTCTTTTATACTATTTAAACCTTTAAATCACAGTATGGATTCCTTATTCAAAAAAATAAACTATTGCATACAAACAGACGTAAAAACAGACTCTGTTCCTGTGTCCATCTTACCTTCTGATGTTTCTATATTGGTTCCCGTGAGTGAATGGTTGATTCTGAATGTGATTTTCTCTGAGAGCATTTATGATACGGTTGGAGGGTGTTTATGGTTATTGGAGAGAAGCAGATTGATGGAAGCCTGTTGAAGGTGGGGAGGATGGAAATCCTTCAGAGGAAAATTCCTCCAGCCTCAGTCAGGAAAGGCCTGGGAGGGATGTGTCAGTAATTCTAGTAAATCAGTTAAGAAACTGGACTCTTCATCCTGACACCTGACTGGAATGGGCGTATCTAGGGGTATTAGGAGATTTGAACTGAAGTTAGAGAATGTTTTCTGTTTGTATTGAAGATAGGGTGACTGTGCACACCAGAGTGACCCATGGCCACGCGGCTGAGATGCAGACTTTCAGGCCGAGCGGGCTTTGTTCAGTACTTGCGTGCAGTGGGGCAGATGAGTTGCCATTTGGCTGGTCTCATCTCATGTACCCTTTAAACAATCATATCAAGTAACATCCCATTTTACCTGTGCAGAAATTAGGACCGCAGAGTTAGGGGTTGGTCAGTTGGCCAAGATGTGACAGATGACATGCTGAGGTCAGAAGATGGCACCAAGGACTCCGATTCCAAACCCTGGGCTCTACCTAACACTGCCTGGAAGAAAAGAAGCCACCAGAAACCGGCAAATAATTATTCTAAGGTAGTGGCTGTCAGACACTGGCTACATGAGAATCTCCTGCATAGCTTTTTAAAGCACTTATTGCTAACCCCATGTTAGGGACGTTACATAGTCAGTCTTGCTTAGGCTTCAGAGACAAAGCTAAAAACAGGCCTCTGACCTTGCTTCTAACCTGCCTGGACACTGCCCTGACTGTGAGTGACCGGGAGTGAGTGCCTGCTGTGAGTGCAAGACTGGCAGCACCACAGATAAGATGGGAGGTGAATCTTGAGAGGGCTGAGCCCCTGGAGAGGGGCTGGCCAACCAAGCCCCAGGCTTGACAACGTTCCAAGCTGTACAAGACAAACAGCATTAACATGAACTCAGGCTTGCAATTGCTCACTGACTACATGACTACATACTTCTCTAACCAGAGAGAACGCAAAGCAGTGCAATACATGTTTCTGGAGCATAAAGTTTATTAAGACAGAACCAAGAGAAGAACCAAGGAGTGGGAATAACTATCCCCACCACCACCAACATGAAGACAAGTGTAGGGGATGGGGGACATGCCCCAGGGTACAGTCCAGTCTCTGAAGTTTCAGCCAGCAGGGGAGGAAGGGCAGCCAGGCCAGGGTGGTGCCTCTTCTGGTCGCCCAGACCACTCCAGAGCATCCTCTGAGCTGGCCAGGGTTTTGGAGAGGGGGCTTTCCTGAAGGCGGTGGAGGTGCTGGATTTGAATCCCATCATCCAGGTGGGAACATGACCAGGTCCCAGGGAGCTTGGCAGGTCATCCATTTGCTATTTCCGGCTTCACTTTATTAGCCCTCTTGCTGGGCAGCCCACAGCAGAGATATCTGGAGAGACATTTCCATATTCTCCCAGCCACCCCCTTCTTTTTCTTGGTGAGGCCAGAGGGAGTGACTGGGGACGTACTCTCGGGCTGCCCAACAAGGGTGGAGCTTCCTGTATCAGGCACATCCGGGAGGCAGTGGGTTCCTTCAGCGACTTTGCCATTGTTGTCATGGGTGCCACTGGTGCTGAGGGTGTCACAGGTGCCATGAGTGCCACCTGTGTCGTGGGTGCCCCTGGTGCCAGGGGTGAGGCAGCTGTCACTGGTGGCACTGGTGTGACAGGTATCACGGTTGCCACGGGTGTCATGTACGTTGCAGGCCCCAGTAGGGTCCCGGGTGCTTGGGGCGACACAGGTGAGGCTGGTGTCCCGGGTGCTTGGGGCGTCACAGGTGAGGCTGGTGACCCGGGTGCTTGGGGCGTCACAGGGGAGGCTAGGGTGACAGGTGAGGCTGGTGTCCCGGGTGCTGCAGGCGTCATGGGTGAGGCTGTGATCCCAGGTGTGCCTGGTGTCCCGGGTGCTGCAGGCGTCACGGGTGAGGCTGGTTCCTCTGGTACCGCAGCTGTCGCAGGTGCTGATGGTGTGGCAGGCGCCCCTGGCGTCACTGGTGAGGCTGGTGTCACAGGTGTGGTTGCTGTCACGCCTGCCGCAGGTGCGGCAGGGGAGCCTGGTCCCGCACGTGGCGTGGCGGTCACCTGCGTGATCGGCGGCTCGGGCGCTGCTCTCACCATGGGTGTTGCGGGTGGAGGGGGCTGGGCTGGGGCTGACGGTCCTCGGCCCTGGGCAGGGTGGGGGAGTGGCAGGCTCTCTGGTCTTCTCTCTTGACTCCTGGTTCTCCTGCTGCTCCAGTGGTCTCCCAAAGCCAGGCGGGAATAAGGATGGACTCCTCAGGGCTGGCGGGAGGCATATGTTCTTGGCTGGTGAGGTCGGAGGAGACGGCCGGCCTCACCTTGATGGTGCGGACCCTCATCTTGGGTTCGTTCATGTCACTGACGCTGCTTCTGTCTAAGCCCTGGATTAGGTCCCTGCACCAGCCCAGTATCATCTCCACTGTCACCCCAGGGTGCTCACCACAGGCTGGCGGGAGGGGCTCCTCCTGGCCCATGTTCACCCATGCGTGCTGCCCAACGTCATCTAAAGTGCCTCTGTCGATAGGCTTGAGCGTTAGCATTCTTTCTAGTAAGTCTGTTATGTTGGTGGATAAATATTTGGGCACATGGTACTGCCCGCTAAGCACACGCTGCCGCAGCTCCCAGAAGTCTTGTCCCCCGAAGGGGAGGGATCCAGTTACCATGGTGTAGAGGACGACGCCGAGGCTCCACACATCCACCTCTGGGCCTGTGTAAGGCATCCCCAGGAAGAGTTCTGGGGCCATGAACGCGGGGCTGCCGCAGAAAGTATCGAGCTCATTTCCTGGGTGCCACTGGTTGCTAAGGCCGAAGTCCGAGATTTTTATGTTGTTGTTGGCGTCAAGGAGGAGGTTGCCCAGCTTCAAATCCCGGTGCACCACGCCCCGCTGGTGGCAGTGCTGCAGAGCCGAGACCAGCTGGCAGAACAGGCCTCGGGCTTCCCCCTCCGTCATGCGGCCTTTGGCCTCCAAGTAGGTTTTCAAGTCTCCCCCGCTGACGTACTCCATTACGATAAACAGAGTCTCCTCAGTGTCGATCACTTCCAGTAGCTTAACAATATTCGGGTGGTTTACTGTTCTCAGGCTGTCAACCTCTCGAAACTGCTCCTTGACACTGGAGAGGCTCTGATTTGTCTTTTGGATGACCTTGATGGCTACCAGTCCCTTGGTCAGAGCATGCCAGGCCAACTTCACTTTGGCGAAGTGGCCTTCACCAATTGTTTCAAGGATCTCATAATGCTTTAGACGAGCAATCTTGTTAGTGGAGATGGCCATGAGGTCCTGTATCCCTAACTATACTAACTACCACTAAGCTATACTAATTACCTAACTATACTAACTGTAGCACTAACTATACTCACTACCGCTAAGCCCTCACTAAGAATGCGAACTGTTCTATCAAGACTGCGGATGCTAACAGTGCTAAAATCTATCCTAATGCTCACAACTATTCTAACAGTGCTAACACTAACTATGCCAGTAAACTCTTAACTATACCAACTTACGCTAAGTATACCAAGGATACTAACAGTGCTAACACTAACTATACTATCTATGCTAAGAAACTACTAGCTATACCAACTATGCTAACAATAGCAATGATACTCTCTGTACTAATACTGGCAACACTAACTAAAAAACAAATAATAAGATAAATGAGAAAAAGAACTAAGGGAAAAAAATGGTAAAAAACAGAAAAAAATGAGGAGGAGAAACTAAAACTGAAAGAAAAAAATGATCAGACAAATTAAAGAAAATGAGAAAAAGACAAAGGAAAAAGAGAAAAATAAAAAGGAGTAAAAGGAGAAAATCAACAAAATGGCAAAAACACAGGAAGAAGCTCGCTAACTCTAGGTCCAGCCGTCAGGTCACCAAAATCAGCTTCCTGGGCTCTGTGGACAAAAACCTGCACCCAGCTGGGGTCTTATAAAGGGTTTTTTGTGAGTTTCATCACAGAGATGCCCTGTGAGGTCAGAGCAAGAAATGGACCAATCGTGGCTGGGGATAAACCCAGTGGTTTTCTTCCTTTTCAGCTTCAAGGCCCCTTTACACTTAGGAAAAAGGTCCCAAAGAGAGTTTTCTTTAAATATATTAGAGACTGGCATGCACTTTGTTAGAAATTAAAATCTGTGAGAGGCTTCAGCAACTTTTTCATTTCTAGTTTGAAAATTAGTGATAAGTTAAAAGACCTCATAATGTCTACACTTGAAATATTCAGTTCTTCTTCCTTAAACTCTGGTCGCAAAGTGATGATTTAACTGACTCGATGAAACTGTAGGAAAATGTTCTATTGTGTGAGACACTGGTAAAGCACATTATTAATGTTTATGAAGCTGAGAGAATATTTGCCAGGAGTGTCAAGAGCAGATTTCTCATCGGAGCCTCAGAAGTGAGATGACATGGGTCAGTGTCTTTGAAATGTTGAAGGAAAGAAGCCGTTAACCAAGAATCCTGTGTTTAGCAAAACTGCCCTTTGAAAATGAAACAGTGATTGAGGCATTCCCAGTTGATGAGAGCTGCGAGAATTCTCCGCCACCCGACCTTCCTGAGCCGGGAGTCCTTCAGGTTGGAATGAAAGATCCTCAGCAGTAACCCTGAGCCTTAGGAAGAGATGATCTCTGGTAAAAGGAGATGAATGGATGATTGGAAACGCGAGGGCTACACTGCTGTAATTAACGTGGATAACCAGCAGGGACCTACTGTATAGCACAGGGAATTCTGCTCAGTGATATGTGGCAGCCTGGATGGGAGAGGAGTTTGGGGGAGAATGGATACACGTGTATGTATGGCTGAGTTCCTTTGTTGTCCACCTGAAATTACCACTTTGTTCATTAGCCATGTTGTTGTTGTTGAGTCACTTTGGTGTTTCCGACTCTTTGTGACCCATGGATGGCAGCATGCCAGGCCTCCCTGTCCCTCACCATCCCCTGAAGTTTGCCCAAGTTCATATCCATTGTGCCAGTGATGCCATCCAGCTATCTCATCCTCTGACGCCCTCTTCTCCTTCTGCTGTCAATCTTTCCCAGCTTCAGGGACCTTTCCAAAGAGTTAGCTGTTTGCATCAGGTGACCAAAATACTGGAGCTTCAGTATCAGCCCTTCCAAGGAGTATTCAGGGTTGATTTCCATTAAGATTGACTGGTTTGATCTCTTGCCTGTCCACAGGACTCCCAGGAGTATTCTCCAGCACCACAGTTTGAGGGCATCAATGCTTTTGCACTCTGCCTTCTTTACAGTCTAGCTCTCACAACCATACGTGACCACTGGGAAGGCTCTACAGACCTTTGTCGACGGAGTAACATCTCTGCTTTTCAACAGACAAAAAGATACGACACTGAAAGATGAGCATAAAAGTTTTAAAAAAAGAAAAGGTAATACTATTGCAACTTTGATTTGAAGCTCCAGTTTTTGTTTTCAATTTGATTTGAGTCTAGTATATAATAAACATTTTTAATACTTTTTTTTTAATTTTGGGGGAAAATCTGATTGGTCTCTAAAATAAATGCATGTTTCTGACCTCAAGGATAGCATTTGTAAGTCTCCTCCAATATGAAGGTAAACCAGGGTCAGATCCCTTTGAATGCATCAGCTAAGTGACAGAAGCTACAGAATGAACTGATGTGAGGCAATAAACAGCAATGAGAGCAGACTTCAAGAAATGGAACGGACGAACACTAGCGATACTTGCAGTAAGGTCTCTGAACCCGTATTCCGGATACCGCCTTGAATAATATAGTAAAAAATATCCAGTAAAATTTTTTGTCAAATGTGTAGACCCTGTATTAGTAATGGTCTGTGTGCATATGTGCTAAGTCACTTCAGTCATGTCCAACTCTTTGTATCCCTATAGACTATATAGCCCACCAGGCTCTTCTGTCTTTGGGATTCTCCAGTCAAGAATCCTGAAGTAGCTTGCCATGCCTGCCTCCAGGGGATCTTCCCAGCCCAGGAACTGAATCAGCATCTCTTGTGTCACCTGCTTTGGCAGGTGGGTTCTTTACTGCAAGTGCTACCTAGTAAGCCCAAATAGTCTGCAGGGCACTGTAACAGAAAAACACACTGGGTGCCTTGAACAGCAGAAATTTATATGTTTTTTTCACAGTTCGAAAGATTTAAGTCCAAAATCAAGGTGTTGTCAGGGTTGGTTTCGATCAGACTTCTCTTACTGGCTTCTACACAGCCGCCTTCTAGCATTGTTGTTGTTGTTAAGTCACTGAATGATGTCTGACTCCTCTGCAACCCCATGGACAGGACTGTAGCCCACCAGGCTCCTCTGTCTACGTCATCCCATATCCTCTTCTGTGTACACACAAAATGAGAGTGTTCTGATGTCTCTTCCTCTCCTTATAAGGACACTTCCTATTGAATGAAGGCCCCACCCTTTGGCCTCATTTAACCACTAACCTCCCTATAGAGCCTGTCTCCAAATAGAGTCACACTGGTGCTTAGGGCTTCAGAATATACATTTTGAGGGAAAACAGTTTGGTCTACAGCATTCTGCCAATTCATGTCCATCCTCATGTGCTATTAAAATACAGTAATCTCAATATCCCTAGATGTCTTAAGCCATTCCAACATTGATTCCAAGTCTAAAGTCCCATTCAAATGTCACCTGATCAGGTATGGGTGAGAAGTGATGCATAAAATTAACCCTCACAGGACCCATAAAGAAAATATAACACTTTCTTGAAACATAAATAACATAAAAGTTGAACAAGTAAAGGTTCTCTCAGTGCTATAATGGAGCCCATTCCATTAAATGAACTGAAACAGTTATTTCCAATTCAGATTGCTGTAGAATTCTTCTTTTCAGAACTTAAGATAATTTTGATATTCATATGGAGAATGAGTGAGGACAAGAGATTTTGAGAAGAGCAGAATATGGGAAGTATAGAAAGACTTCCCTTACCTGGTGTCAAAGGGTCCTGCAAAGCTGTTATAAGTAAAATAGAGCAGCATCAGTGCATTTTGAGTCGACATGAGTCAACTCAAAATAGACATGAGTCATGGAGTATAATTAGAGTCCAGAAACAGACCCATGTTAAATGAGTTTAAAGTTCAGAAGCAGTTGATCATAGAGGGAAGAGTTTTAATAAGTAAAAAGTATAAAACCATAGGAAAGTTTTAGGGATATGAAGGAAGACTTACTAAATAAATGAAAATACATTATATATTGATGGATCACAAAACTTACTATTATTCACATGACAGAAAATTGATCTGCAGACTCAACAGAATGCCTATCAAAACCCTACCTTCTTGCAGAAATTGACAAGCTGATCACAACGTTCATATGGAATTATAAAGGACCCAGATAGCCAAAACAATCTATAAGAAAAGAACAAAGAGGGCTCAGACTTCTCAGTTTCAGAACTTACTACAAAACTGTAATAATCAAGACGGTATGGTCCTAACTTGGGCTTCCCTGGTAGTTTAGTGGTAAAGAACCTGCCTCCCAATGTAGGAGACGTGGATTTGATCCCTGGGTCAGGAAGATCCCTGGAGAAGGAAATGGCAACCCACTGCAATATTCTTGCCTGGGAAATTCCATGGACAAATGACCCTGTTAGGCTATAATCCATGGGATCTGAAAGAGTCAGACACAGTTTAGTGACTAAACAACAAAAATAAGACCATTTCCACTTATGGAAACTTGCAAAATAGCACAAAATTCCCATGTACCTTCAACCAGCTTCTACTAATGTGGGTATCTTACACATTACAGTGATTAAAATCATGAAATTAACATTGATGTACTAGTTATTATAGACCATATTTGAATTTTACCAGTTATTCCACTGAACTGGATCAGTCTTTTTTCCAGTCCAGGATCCAGTGTAGACTCCTTCTTAAACTTGATTATCTGTCTTTCTTAGTCTCTCTGTGAAATCCTTGGTCTTTCATTCCTTTTTTTTTCTTTTCTCCCTTTCCTTTTTTTTAAAAAAAAATTATTTATTTGTTTATTTATTCTATTTGTTTTAATTTTAAAATCTTTAATTCTTACATGCATTCCCAAACATGAACCCCCCTCCCACCTCCCTCCCCATAACACCTCTCTGGGTCATCCCCGCACACCAGCCCCAAGCATGCTGTATCCTGCGTCAGACATAAACTTGCGATTCGATTCTTACATGATAGTATACATGTTAGAATGCCATTCTCCCAAATCATCCCACCCTCTCCCTCTCTGTCTGAGTCCAAAAGTCCATTATACACATCTGTGTCTTTTTTGCTGTCTTGCATACAGGGTCGTCATTGCCATCTTTCTAAATTCCATATATATGTGTTAGTATACCGTATTGGTGGTTTTCTTTCTGGCTTACTTCACTCTGTATAATCGGCTCCAGTTTCATCCATCTCATCAGAACTGATTCAAATGAATTCTTTTTAGTGGCTGAGTAATACTCCATTGTGTATATGTACTCCAGCTTTCTTATCCATTCATCTGCTGATGGACATCTAGGTTGTTTCCATGTCCTGGCTATTATAAACAGTGCTGCGATGAACATTGGGGTACATGTGTCTCTTTCAATTCTGGTTTCCTCGGTGTGTATGCCCAGCAGTGGGATTGCTGGGTCATAAGGTAGTTCTATTTGCAATTTTTTAAGGAATCTCCACACTGTTCTCCATAGTGGCTGTACTAGTTTGCATTCCCACCAACAGTGTAGGAGGGTTCCCTTTTCTCCGATTTTTGGATCGCAGCCATTCTGACTGGTATGAAGTGGTACCTCATTGTGGTTTTGATTTGCATTTCTCTAATAATGAGTGATGTTGAGCATCTTTTCATGTGTTTGTTAGCCATCTGTATGTCTTCTTTGGAGAAATGTCTATTTAGTTCTTTGGCCCATTTTTTGATTGGGTCGTTTATTTTTCTGGAATTGAGCTGCATAAGTTGCTTGTATATTTTTGAGATTAGTTGTTTGTCAGTTGCTTCATTTGCTATTATTTTCTCCCATTCTGAAGGCTGTCTTTTCACCTTGCTTATATTTTCCTTTGTTGTGCAGAAGCTTTTAATTTTAATTAGATCCCATTTGTTTATTTTTGCTTTTATTTCCAGAATTCTGGGAGGTGGATCAGAGAGGATCCTTCTGTGATTTATGTCGGAGAGTGTTTTGCCTATGTTCTCCTCTAGGAGTTTTATAGTTTCTGATCTTACATTTAGATCTTTAATCCATTTTGAGTTTATTTTTGTGTGCGGTGTTCGAAAGTGATCTAGCTTCATTCTTTTACAAGTGGTTAACCAGTTTTCCCAGCAGCACCACTTGTTAAAGAGATTGTCTTTACTCCATTGTATATTCTTGCCTCCTTTGTCAAAGATAAGGTGTCCATATGTGTGTGGATTTATCTCTGGGCTTTCTATTTTGTTCCATTGATCTATATGTCTGTCTTTGTGCCAGTACCATACTGTCTTGATGACTATGGCTTTGTAGTAGAGCCTGAAGTCAGGCAAGTTGATTCCTCCAGTTCCATTTTTCTTTCTCAAGATTGCTTTGGCAATTTGAGGTTTTTTGTATTTCCATACAAATCTTGAAATTATTTGTTCTAGTTCTGTAAAAAATATGGCTGGTAGCTTGATAGGGATTGCATTGAATTTGTAAATTGCTTTGGGTAGTATACTCATTTTCACTATATTGATTCTTCCAATCCATGAACATGGTATATTTCTCCATCTATTAGTGTCCTTTTGATTTCTTTCATCAGTGTTTTATAGTTTTCTATGTATAGGTCTTTAGTTTCTTTGGGTAGATATATTCCTAAGTATTTTATTCTTTTTGTTGCAATGGTGAATGGAATTGTTTCCTTAATTTCTTTTTCTACTTTCTCATTATTTGTGTATAGGAATGCAAGGGATTTCTGTGTGTTGATTTTATATCCTGCAACTTTACTATATTCATTGATTAGCTCTAGTAATTTTCTGGTGGAGTCTTTAGGGTTTTCCATGTAGAGGATCATGTCATCTGCAAACAGTGAAAGTTTTACTTCTTCTTTTCCAATTTGGATTCCTTTTATTTCTTTTTCTGCTCTGATTGCTGTGGCCAAAACTTCCAGAACTATGTTGAATAGTAGCAGTGAAAGTGGGCACCCTTGTCTTGTTCCTGACTTTAGGGGAAATGCTTTCAATTTTTCACCATTGAGGATAATGTTTGCTGTGGGTTTGTCATATATAGCTTTTATTATGTTGAGGTATGTTCCTTCTATTCCTGCTTTCTGGAGAGTTTTTATCATAAATGGATGTTGAATTTTGTCAAAGGCCTTCTCTGCATCTATTGAGATAATCATATGGTTTTTATTTTTCAATTTGTTAATGTGGTGAATTACATTGATTGATTTGCGGATATTGAAGAATCCTTGCATCCCTGGGATAAAGCCCACTTGGTCATGGTGTATGATCTTTTTAATGTGTTGTTGGATTCTGATTGCTAGAATTTTGTTGAGGATTTTTGCATCTATGTTCATCAGTGATATTGGCCTGTAGTTTTCTTTTTTTGTGACATCTTTGTCAGGTTTTGGTATTAGGGTGATGGTGGCCTCATAGAATGAGTTTGGAAGTTTACCTTCCTCTGCAATTTTCTGGAAGAGTTTGAGGAGGATAGGTGTTAGCTCTTCTCGAAATTTTTGGTAGAATTCAGCTGTGAAGCCGTCTGGACCTGGGCTTTTGTTTGCTGGAAGATTTCTGATTACAGTTTCAATTTCCGTGCTTGTGATGGGTCCGTTAAGATTTTCTATTTCTTCCTGGTTCAGTTTTGGAAAATGGTGCTTTTCTAAGAATTTGTCCATTTATTCCACGTTGTCCATTTTATTGGCATACAACTGCTGATAGTAGTCTCTTATGATCCTTTGTATTTCTGTGTTGTCTGTTGTGATCTCTCCATTTTCATTTCTAATTTTATTGATTTGACTTTTCTCTCTTTGCTTCTTGATGAGTCTGGCTAATGGTTTGTCAATTTTATTTATCCTTTCACAGAACCAGCTTTTGGCTTTGTTGATTTTTGCTATGGTCTCTTTTGTTTCTTTTGCATTTATTTCTGCCCTAATTTTTAAGATTTCTTTCCTTCTACTAACTCTGGGGTTCTCCAATTCTTCCTTTTCTAGTTGCTTTAGTTGTAGAGTTAGGTTATTTATTTGACTTTTTTCTTGTTTCTTGAGGTATGCCTGTATTGCTATGAACTTTCCTCTTAGCACTGCTTTTATAGTGTCCCACAGGTTTTGGGTTGTTGTGTTTTCATTTTCATTAGTTTCTATGCATATTTTGATTTCTTTTTTGATTTCTTCTGTGATTTGTTGGTTATTCAGAAGTGTGTTGTTCAACCTCCATATGTTGGAATTTTTAATAGTTTTTCTCCTGTAATTGAGATCTAATCTTAATGCATTATGGTCAGAAAAGATGCTTGGAATGATTTTGATTTTTTTGAATTTATCAAGTTTAGATTTATGGCCCAGGATGTGATCTATCCTGGAGAAGGTTCCATGAGCACTTGAAAAAAAGGTGAAATTCATTGTTTTGGGGTGAAATGTCCTATAGATATCAATTAGGTCTAACTGATCTAATGTATCATTTAAAGTTTGCGTTTCTTTGTTAATTTTCTGTTTAGTTTATCTGTCCATTGGTGTGAGCGGGGTATTAAAGTCTCCCACTATTATTGTGTTATCGTTGATTTCCCCTTTCATACTTGTTAGCATTTGTCTTACATATTGCGGTGCTCCTATATTGGGTGCATATATATTTATAATTGTTATATCTTCTTCTTGGATTGATCCTTTGATCATTGTGTAGTGGCCTTCTTTGTCTCTTTTCACAGCCTTTGTTTTAAAGTCTATTTTATCGGATATGAGTATTGCCACTCCTGCTTTCTTTTGGTCTCTATTTGCGTGGTATATCTTTTTCCAGCCCTTCACTTTCAGTTTGTATGTGTCCCTTGTTTTGAGGTGGGTCTCTTGTAAGCAGCATATAGAGGGGTCTTGTTTTTGTATCCATTCGGCCAGTCTTTGCCTTTTGGTTGGGGCGTTCAACCCATTTACGTTTAAGGTAATTATTGATAAGTATGATCCCGTTACCATTTACTTTATTGTTTTGGGTTCGGGTTTATACACCCTTTTTGTGTTTCCTGTCTAGAGAATATCCTTTAGAATTTGTTGGAGAGCTGGTTTGGTGGTGCTGAATTCTCTCAGCTTTTGCTTGTCTGTAAAGCTTTTGATTTCTCCTTCGTATTTGAATGAGATCCTTGCTGGGTACAGTAATCTGGGCTGTAGGTTATTGTCTTTCATCACTTTAAGTATGTCTTGCCATTCCCTCCTGGCCTGAAGAGTTTCTATTGAAAGATCAGCTGTTATCCTTATGGGAATCCCCTTGTGTGTTATTTGTTGTTTTTCCCTTGCTGCTTTTAATATTTGTTCTTTGTGTTTGATCTTTGTTAATTTGATTAATATGTGTCTTGGGGTGTTTTGCCTTGGGTTTATCTTATTTGGAACTCTCGGTGTTTCTTGGACTTGGGTGATTATTTCCTTCCCCATTTTAGGGAAGTTTTCAACTATTATCTCCTCAAGGATTTTCTCATGATCTTTCTTTCTGTCTTCTTCTTCTGGGACTCCTATAATTCGAATGTTGGAGCGTTTCATATTGTCCTGGAGGTCTCTGAGATTGTCCTCATTTCTTTTAATTCGTTTTTCTTGTTTCCTCTCTGATTCATTTATTTCTACCATTCTATCTTCTGTTTCACTAATCCTATCTTCTGCCTCCGTTATTCTACTATTTGTTGCCTCCAGAGTGTTTCTGATCTCATTTATTGCGTTATTCATTATATTTTGACTCTTTTTTATTTCTTCTAGGTCATTGTTAAACTTTTCTTGCATCTTCTCAATCCTTGTCTCTAGGCTATTTATCTGTGATTCCATTTTGATTTCAAGATTTTGGATCATTTTCACTATCAATATTCGGAATTCCTTCTCAGGTAGGTTCCCTATCTCTTCCTCTTTTGTTTGGTTTGGTGGGCAACTCTCCTGTTCCTTTACCTGCTGAGTATTCCTCTGTCTCTTCATCTTGGTTATATTGCTGCATTTGGGGTGTCCTTTTTATATTCTGGTGATTTGTGGAGTTCCCTTTATTATGGAGCTTCCTCACTGGGGGTGGGGTTGTATCAGTGGCTTGTCAAGATTTCCTGGTTAGGGAGGCTTGTGTTGGAGTTCTGGTGGGTGGGGCTGGGTTTCTTCTCTCTGGAGCGCAGTGGAGTGACCCGTAATGGGTTATGAGACATCAAAGGTTTTGGAATAATTTTGAGCTGCCTGTATATTGAAGCTCAGGGGAGTGTTCCTGTGTTGCTGGAGAATTTGAGTGGTATGTCTTGTTTTGGAACTTGTTGGCCCTTGGGTGGAGCTTGGTTTCGGTGTAGGTATGAAGGCATTTGATGAGCTCCTATTGCTTAATGTTCCCTGAATTCAAGAGTTCTGTAATGTTTTCAGGCTTTGGATTTAAGCCTCCTGCTTCTGGTTTTCAGTTTTATTTTTACAGTAGCCTCTAGACTTCTCCATCTATACAGCACCGATGATAAAACATCTAGGTTAAAGATGAAAAGTTTCTCCACATTGAGGGACACTCAGAGAGGTTCACTGAGTTACAAGGAGAAGAGAAGAGGGAGGAGGTAGTTAGAGGTACCTGGAATGAGATGCGGTGAGATCAAAAGAGGAGCGAGCAAGCTAGCCAGTAGTCACTTCCTTATGTGCGCTCTATAGTCTGGACCGCTCGTAGGTATTTATGGAGTTATACGGGGAAGAGGAGAGGGAGGAAGTAGACAGAGGTGGCCAGGAGGATAAGAGAGAAGAATGAGAAGGAGAGAGACAAATCCTGCCAGTAACCAGTTCCTTAGGTGTTCTCCACCGTCTGGAACACACAGAGATTCACAGAGTCGGATAGAGAAGAGATGGGGGAGAAAAGAGACAGAGGCCACCTGGTGGAGAAAAAGGAGAGTCCAAAGGAGGAGAGAATGGTCAAGCCAGTAATCTCGCTCTCAGGTAAACTTGGGTAGTGAAGTTTGGGTTTTTAAATGTACAAAATTGACAACAAAAACCT
Source organism: Capra hircus (assembly GCF_001704415.2). Classification (NCBI taxonomy): domain Eukaryota; kingdom Metazoa; phylum Chordata; class Mammalia; order Artiodactyla; family Bovidae; genus Capra; species Capra hircus. The sequence goes on along the minus strand of NW_017189792.1, from coordinate 7,348 downwards.
AAGAGCAAAGATTAAAATCTAGAGTAGAGGTTGGATTTTCAAAAATACAATATTAAAGAAAAGAAGCAGAAGGAAAAAGGAAGAAAGAAAAAAAATGAGGAAAAAGAAGAAAAAAAACAAACAAACAAGAATTATTAAAAAAAAAAAACCACCAACAACCACCCAAAGACTATATATGGTGTTTGCCTTAAAAAAAAAAAGTCTTTTTTTTAAAAAAATAGTAATAGTAGGTTATAGAAATATAAATTAGAGGAGAAATAGAAGACTTAACAATTAAAAAAAAGTTAGACAAAAAAAAGAATAAAAAAAGGAATGATTTTAAAAACAGTAAAAATATATCTAGCCCTTCTCTGATGTTGTGGGCCGTGTGGGATCACTTCCAAGGTGGTTCCCTCTGTTTAACTTCTTCTGTTTGCTGGTTTTTTAGGCTCACTAGTTCAGTCGCGATGTGGGGAGGGGGGATGCTGCAAACAAATAGCACTGTCGTGTGCACACAGTGTCTCAGCCCCGCTTGACCTGTCCCTTCTCGCGGCGCACAAACCGCTCCGGCTCTACGACGCTCAGCCGGGAACCGTCTGGGGCCAGCCCTAGGCTGCGTGCACTTCCCCGGTCTAAGCCGCTCAGGTTCGTCGCTCAGGTAGCCCTCAGAGGATCAGATTCGGTTGGGACTGCGCTTTGTGCCCTTCCCAGGTCCGAGTAGCTCAGGAGTTTGGCGAGCGCGATCACCGCGACTTGTCGCCTTTTCTGCCGCTGCTGCTCAGTTTTCTGGGTGGACCGCTGGCGCCCCCCGTGAGGCAGATGGTGACTGTCCAGCACCCCCAGAAGTCTTAGTATAGAAGCCTGCTTGCAGTTAGGTAAGTAAAGTTTCTCCGGGTCTGCAATTGCCCCTTTCCAGTCCTTATGGCTCTGGCTGCCTGTCCCCGGCGGGGGATGGTTTGCAGCCGGCTTATTCTGTTCCGTCCTTTGTTCTGAGCTCGGTCCTGGCGGTGTCTTATGTTCGAGCTTTTCGTGCGGTGGCTATCCCACCTTCTGGTTTGCTAGCCCAAGTTAGATTGTTCTGGTTGCGTGTGGGGCATTCCTGCCCGATTCTTACAAAGCTCTGCAGCCCGCGCCTCCCGCGCTTCCCTGCCCTGACCCCACTAGCTTGTGGCGGATGCAGGCGTCTGTGCTGCTTTTCTGCTGGGGGAGTTGCTGTTGGGCTTGTAATCTGTTGGTTTTAATTATTTATTCATTTTTCCCTTCCTGTTATGTTGCCCTCTGTGTTTCCAAGGCTCACCCCAGACTCGGCAGGGAAAGTGTTTCCTGGTGTTTGGAAACCTCTCTTCTTAAAATTCCCTTCCCAGGACGGGTTTCCCTTTCCGGGACGGAGCTCCCTCCCCACCTCCTTTGTCTCCTTTCTCGTCTTTTATATTTTTTCCTACCTGTTTTTGAAGACAATGGTCTGCTTTTTCTGGTTGCCTGATGTCCTCTGCCAGCCTACAGAAGTTGTTTTGTGGAGTTTGCTCAGCGTTGGAATGTTCTTTTGAGGAATTTGTGAGGGAGAAAGTGGTCTTCCCGTCCTATTCCTCCGCCATCTTTACAGTTCCCCAGCAGTAGGCATCTTTTAATTTCATAGCTGCAGTCACCATCTGCAGTGATTTTGGAGCTCAAAGAAATAAAGTCAGCCACTGTTGCCATTGTTTTCTCATCTATTTGTCATGAAGTGATGGGACCAGATGCAATGATTTTAGTTTTCTGAATGTTGAGCTTTAAGCCAACTTTTTTAGCCAGCTTTTTCACTCTCCTCTTTCACTTTCATCAAGAGGCTCTTTAGTTCCTCTTCACTTTCTTCCATAAGGGTGGTATCATTTAGCATATCTAGGGTTATTGATATTTCTCCCAGCAATCTTGATTCCAGCTTGTGTTTCATGCACGCTGGCATTTCACATGATGTACTCTGCATTTAAGTTAAATAAGCACGGTGACAATATACAGTCTTGACGTGCTCCTTTCCCAATTTGGAACCAATCTGTTGTTCCTTGTCTGGTTCTTGACCTGTGTACAGATTTCTCAGGAGACAGGTAAGGTGGTCTGGTATTCACATCTCTTGAAGAATTTTCCAGTTTGTTGTGATCCACACACGCAAAGGCTTTGGCATAGTCAGTGAAGCAGAAGTCAATGTTTCTCTGGAACTCTCTTGCTTTTTCTGTGAACCAACAAATATTGACAATTTGATCTCTGGTACCTCTGCCTTTTCTAAATCCAGCTTGAACATCTTGAAATTCTTGGTTCACAAACTGTTGAGAATTTTGAACATTCCTTTGCTAGCATGTGAGATGAGTACAGTTGTCGATATTTTGAACATTCTTTGACATTGCCTTTCTTTGGAATTGGAATGAAAACTGACCTTTTCCAGTCCTGTGGCCACTGCTGAGTTTTCCAAATTTGCTGGCATATTGAGTGCAGCACTTTAAAGCATCATCTTTCTAGGATTTGCTCAGCTGGAATTCCATCACCTCCACTAGCTTTGTTCGTAGTGATGCTTCCTAAGGTCCACTTGACTTTGCATTCCAGGATGTCTGGCTCTAAGGTGAGTGATCACACCACTGCGGTTATCTGGGTCATAATATCTTTTTTGTATAGTTCTTCTGTGTATTCTTATCTCCTCTTCTTAATATTCTCTGCTTCAGTTAAGTCCATACCATTTCTGTCCTTTATTGTGCCCATCTTTGCATGAAATGGTCCCTTGATATCTCTAATTTTCTTGAAGAGATCTCTAGTCTTTCCCATTCTATTGTTTTGCTCTATTTCTTGCATTGATCAGTTAGGAAGGGTTTCATATCTCTCCTTGCTATTCTTTGGAGCTCTGCATTTAAATGCATATAGCTTTCCTTTGCGTCTCTCATCTATTTGTAAGGCCTCCCCAGACAACCATTTGCCTTTTTGCATTTCTTTTTCTTGGGAATGTTCTTGATGACTGCCTCCTGTACAAAGTCACAAACCTCTCCATAGTTTTTAGGCACTCTATCTATCAGGTGTAATCCCTTGAATTTATTTTTCATTTCCACTGTTTAATTGTAAGGGATTTGATTTAGGTCATACCTGAATGGTCTAGTGGTTTTCCCTACTTTCTTCAATTTTCCGTAGTCATGTATGGATTTGAGGTTTGAGCTATAAGGAAAGCTGAGCTCCAAATAATTGATGCTTTTGAACTATGGTTTTGGAGAAGACTCTTGGACTGCAAGAAGATCAAACCAGTCAATCCTTAAGGAGATCAGTCCTAAATATTCTTTGGAAGGGCTGATGCTGAAGCTGAAACTCCAATACTTTGGCTACCTGATACAAAGAACCGATTCATTGGAAAACACCCTGATGCTGGGAAAGATTGACGGCAGGAGGAAAAGAGGACGACAGAGGATGAGATGGTTGGATCGCATCACTGCCTCAATGGACATGAGTTTGAGCAAACTCTGGGAGTTGGTGATGGACAGGGAAGCCTGCCATGCTGCAGTCCATGGGCTCACAAAGAGTCAGTCATGACTGAGTGACTGAAGTGAACTGAACTGCACTGAACTCTGAACTTTGCTATAACGAGTTCATGATCTGAGTCACAGTACTCCTGATCTTGTTTTTGATGACTCTATAGAGCTTCTCCTTCTTTGGCTGCAAAGAATATAATCAGTCTGATTTCAATATTGACCATCTGGTGATGTCCATGTGTAGAGTTGTCTCTTGTGCTGTTGGAATAGGGTATTTGCTATGACCATTGCTTTCTCTTGGCAAAACTCTGTTAGCTTTTGCCCTGCTTCATTTTGTACTCTAAGGCCAAACTTGCCTGTTACTCCAGGTATCTCTTGACTTCCTACTTTTGCATTCCAGTCCCCTGTGATGAAAAGGACTCTTTTTTTTCCTTTAATTTTAGCCCTAGAAGATCTTGTAGGTCATCATAGAACCGTTCAGTATCAGCTTCTTTGGCATTAGTGGTTGGGGCATAGACTTGGATTATGTGATATTGGATGGTTTGCCTTGGAAATGAACAGAGATCATTTGTTATTTTTGAGATTGCACCCAAATACTGTATTTGGGATTCTTTTGTTGACTATGAGGGCTACTCTGTTTCTTCTAAGGGATTCTTGCCCACAGTAGTAGATATAATGGTCATCTGAGTGAAATTCACCAGTTCTAGTCCTTTTACATTCATTGATTCCTAAAAATGTCAATGATCACTCTTCACATCTTACAGGGCAGGAAACTAGCAACTCATGCAACCAGAAGAAGACCCGTTCAGTTCAGTTCAGTTCAGTCACTCAGTCGTGTCCGACTCTTTGTGACCCCATGAATCGCAGCACGCCAGGCCTCCCTGTCCATCATCATCTCCTGGAGTTCACCCAAACTCACATCCATCGAGTCAGTGATGCCATCCAGCCATCTCATCCTCGGTCGTCCCCTTCTCCTCCTGCCCTCAATCCCTCCCAGCATCAGAGTCTTTTCCAATGAGTCAACTCTTCACATGAGGTGGCCAAAGTACTGGAGTTTCAGCTTTAGCATCATTCCTTCCAAAGAAATCCCAGGACTAATCTCCTTTAGATTGGACTGGTTGAATCTCCTTGCAGTCCAAGGGACTCTCAAGAGTCTTCTCCAACACCAAAGTTCAAAAGCATCAATTTTTCGGTGCTCAACTTTCTTCACAGTCCAACTCTCACATCCATACATGACCACTGGAAAAACCATAGCCTTGACTAGACGGACCTTTGTTGGCAAAGTAATGTCTCTGCTTTTGAATATGCTATCTAGGTTGGTCATAACTTTTCTTCCAAGGAGTAAGTATCTTTTAATTTCATGGCTTCAGTCACCATCTGCAGTGATTTTGGAGCCCCCAAAAATAAAGTCTGACGTTGTTTCTACTGTTTCCCTTTCTATTTCCCATGAAGTGATGAGACCAGATGCCATGACCTTCGTTTTCTGAATATTGAGCTTTAAGCCAACTTTTTCACTCTTCTCTTGTCCTGTATTATTGAGTGAAACTTCCCTTAGCACTGTGTGCCAGGCTTTTTGCTGGGTGCTGGGGATGTGAGTGAACAAGGCAAGTCCAAGTCTCTGTCATCATAACACAAGTTTTCTGGAGGAGACTTATTGGGTAAGAAATTATGCAAGTGTTTATCAAATTATAGTGGTGTTAGGTGCTATCAGAGAAAAGCTGCAGAAATAATTATTGACTCTTATCGATGTGGGGTGCTAAAGAAGATTACAGGGTGATTGGTTCATCCTGTAGTTGTACTTACCCCAAGTCCTTACACATACCCAGTTGACAAAGTTTCAATGTTGCTTCTTGGTTCTGGAATTTTTGCAAAGAGGAAAGTTCAGATCATGGGTCTAGATGAAACGGGGTTTGAGGTTTCAATAAGAAAGAACCTAGGAGCAAGAGATAGAATCTTCCACCATGAGCTGATGCCTCTAGGTGATTGGCTTAGCTCCAAGGACTAGAGAAACATGGAGCATGGATGGTGACTGACATCTGGACTCATCAGATTCATGCAAGGACCCTAAGAAAATCTTTGAAGTTTGTGCAGGGGATCCCAGTAAAAAGTATACTCTTGACTGAGGAGCTGACATATAACTGGGATGGGTTGGGTATCCTCTCATACCTGGCCTGCAGCTTTCAGATGCACATCTAAGAGGCGGCCTAATGAAGTCAGATGCCTATTTCCAGGGAACCATACCGGACATGTCAATATCTGTGGTGTGACAGATGTTACAGCTTTCTCACCCGGCTGACTCATTGAGTATTAGGAACAGAAAGGTCTTTGAGTTGATTCAAGTAAGTGGTTCTCATACCTGAAACTGAAATCAGCCTGAAGATTCTACAAATAAAGAAACCCAGGGCATAGACTTACTGGGACAGAATTAGGATGATCTCAAGGGATAAGGATTGGGAATCTGTGTATTTTTATACATTTAGACTAAATCCCATGTAAAGGGAGCCATGGGCAAGCATGAGCCAATCAAGCTTATTTGGTGAATGCCATCATTCTGTTCATTATTTTAAATATAGTTATCATTTCCGGAATATTCCTTAGAAAATCATGATTTAAATACTCTGCATAAGTGTATGATTCTTGGAACCAGATCAGAATACTTTTTATACTGTGCCTCTTTGGGAAATTGAATGTCTGTTCCTAATCCTAGGATGAATATTTAGTGAAGGTGCTCCCTAATTCTGTGGGAAATGTGTGTGTGTGTGTGTGTGTGTGTGTGTGTGTGTAAGCATGCTCACACAGTGTTTTCAGAGTTGTTTCCAAAGAGTGAGTGGGGTGAACCCTGTCATTTCAGATATCATTTGACATGGCCCAGTCTGGAGGTGTCTCAGTTCCATCTGGATTGCACAGATGAGAGGCAGAGCAGCATGTAGGGTGAGCTGCTTTCTTCAATGTTTAAGGCTATTATCATAGACCTTAAAAGGACACTATTTGCCAGCATGATTATTGTAAAAGATATTCATTGATTGCATTAACAGTTAACAAATATTTAGTTAGCTCAAGCTACAGGCCAGGTACTAATTTTATTCCAGGGATTCAGAAATTATTAAGGCCTGGACCTTAGTCATATGAAGCCACCAAGGTTTTGAGTTTAGTTGGGGAAATATACTATGCAGAATGAAGCAGGGCAAATACTACTAGAGTGTTGCCAAGAAAATGCACTGGTCATAGCAAACACCCTCTTCCAACAACACAAGAGAAGACTCTACACATGGACATCACCAGATGGTCAACACCGAAATCAGATTGATTATATTCTCTGCAGCTAAAGATGGAGAAGCTCTATACAGTCAACAAAAACAAGACCAGGAGCTGACTGTGGCTCAGATCATGAACTCCTTATTACCAAATTCAGACTGAAATTGAAGAAAATAGGGAAAACTGCTAGACCATTCAGGTATGACCTAAAATCAAATCTGTTATGATTATCCAGTGGAAGTGAGAAGTAGATTTAAGGTCCTAGATCTGATAGATAGAGTGCCTGATGAACTATGGAATGAGGTTCATGACATTGTACAGGAGGCAGGGATCAAGACCATCCCCATGGAAAAGAAATGCAAAAAAGCAAAATGGCTGTCTGGGAGGCCTTACAAATAGCTGTGAAAAGAAGAGAGGCGAAAAGCCAAGGAGAAAAGGAAATATATAAGCATCTGAATGCAGAGTTCCAAAGAATAGCAAGAAGAGATAAGAAAGCCTTCTTCAGTGATCAATGCACAGAAATAAAGGAAAACAACAGAATGGGAAAGACTAGAGATCTCTTCAAGAAAATTAGAGATACCAAGGGAACATTTCGTGCAAAGATGGGTTCGATAAAGGACAGAAATGGTCTGGGA
>NW_017189791.1:0-29496 GCF_001704415.2 Capra hircus | reverse complement strand
AGTCAATCTAATCACACTAGGACACAGCCTTGTCTAACTCAATGAAACTAAGCCATGCCGTGGGGAACCCAAGATGGGTGGGTCATAGTGGAGAGGTCTGACAGAGTGTGGTCCACTGGAGAAGGGAATGGCAAACCACTTCAGTATTCTTGCCTTGAGAACCCCATGAACAGTAGGAAAAGGCAAAATGATAGGATACTGAAAGAGGAACTCCCCAGGTCAGTAGGTGCCCAATATGCTACTGGAGATCAGTGGAGAAATAATTCCAGAAAGAATGAAGGGATGGAGCCAAAGCAAAACAATACCCAGCTATGGATATGACTGGTGCTAGAAGCAAGGTCCGATGCTGTAAAGAGCAATATTGCATAGGAACCTGGAATGTCAGGTCCATGAATCAAGGCAAATTGGAAGTGGTCAAACAAGAGATGGCAAGAGTGAACGTCAACATTCTAGGTATCAGCGAATCAAAATGGACTGGAATGGGTGAATTTAACTGAGATGACCATTATACCTACTACTGTGGGCAGGATTCCCTCAGAAGAAATTGACTAGACATCATGGTAAACAATAGAGTCCGAATTGCAGTACTTGGATGCAATCTCAAAAATAACAGAATGATCTCTGTTCATCTCCAAGGCAAACGATTCAATATCATGGTAATACAAGTCTATGCCCCAACCAGTAACGCTGAAGAAACTGAAGTTGAACGGTTCTATGAAGACCTAAGACCTTTTTAGAACTAACACCCAAAAAGATGTCCTTTTCATTATAGGGGACTGGAATGCAAAAGTAGGAAGTCAAGAAACACCTGGAGTAACAGGCAAATTTGGCCTTGGAATGCAGAATGAAGCAGGGCAAAGACTACTAGAGTTTCGCCAAGAAAATGCACTGGTCAGAGCAAACACCCTCTTCCAACAACACAAGAAAAGACTCTACACATGGACGTCACCAGATGGTCAACACTAAAATCAGATTGATTATATTCTTTGCCACCAAAGATGGAGAAGCTCTATACAGTCAACAAAAACAAGACCAGGAGCTGACTGTGGCTCAGATCATGAACTCCTTATTACCAAATCCAGACTCAAATTGAAGAAAGTAGGAAAACCGCTAGACTATTCAGGTATGACCTAAATCAAATCCCTTATGGTTATGCAGTGGAAGTGAGAAATAGATTTAAGGGCCCAGATCTGATAGATACAGTGCCTGATGAACTATGGAATGAGGTTCGTGACATTGTACAGGAGACAGGGATCAAGACCACCCCCATGGAAAAGAAATGCAAAAAAAGCACAATGGCTGTCTGGGAGGCCTTACAAATAGCTGTGAAAAGAAGAGAAGTGACAAGCAAAGGAGAAAAGCAAGGATATAAGCATCTGTATGCAGAGTTCCAAAGAATAGCAAGAAGAGATAAGAAAGCCTTCTTCAGCGATCAATGCAAGAAATAGAGGAAACAACAGAATGGGAAAGACTAGAGATCTCTTCAAGAAAATTAGAGATACCAAGGGAACATTTCATGCAGAGATGGGCTCGATAAAGGACACAAATGATATGGACCTAACAGAAGCAGAAGATATTACAAAGAGGTGGCAAGAATACACAGAAAGAACTGTACAACAAAGATTTTCATGACTCAGACAATCACGATGGCTGTGATCACTCATCTAGAGCCAGACATCCTGAATATGAAGCCAAGTGGGCCTTAGAAAGCATCACTATGAAGAAAGCTAGTGGAAGTGATGGAATTCCAGTAGAGCTATTTCAAATCTTGAAAGATGAAGCCGTCAAAGTGCTACACTCAATATCCCAGCAAATCTGGAAAACTCAGCAGTGGCCACAGGACTGGAAAAGGTCAATTTTCATTCCATTCCCAAAGAAAGGCAATGTCAAAGAATGCTCAAACTACCGCCCAATTGCACTCATCTCACATGCTAGTAAAGTGAGTCTCAAAATCCTCAAGCCAGGCTTCAGCAATATGTGAACTGTGAATTTCCTGATGTTCGAGTTGGTTTTAGAAAAGGCAGAGGAACCAGAGAGCAAATTACCAACATCCACTGGATCATGGAAAAAGCAAGAGAGTTCCAGAAAAGAATCTATTTCTGCTTTATTGACTGTGCTAAAGCCTTTGACTGTGTGAATCACAATACGCTGTGGAAAATTCTGAAAGAGATGGGAATACCAGACCACCTGACCTGCCTCTTGAGAAATCTGTATGCAGGTCAGGAAGCAACAGTTAGAACTGCACATGGAACAGAGACTGGTTCCAAATTGGAAAAGGAGTCCGTCAAGGCTGTATATTGTCACCCTGCTTATTTAACTTCTATGCAGAGTACATAATGAGAAATGCTGGACTGGAAGAAACACAAGTTGGAATCAAGATTTCCGGGAGAAATATCAGTATCCTCAGATATGCAGATGACACCACCCTTATGGCAGAAAGTGAAGAGGAACTAAAAAGCCTCCTAATGAAAGTGAAAGAGGAGAGTGAAATGTTGGCTTAAAGCTCAACATTCAGAAAACGAAGTTCATGGCATCCAGTCCCATCACTTCATGGGAAATAGATGGGGAAACAGGGGAAACAGTGTCAGACTTTACTTTTTGGGGCTCCAAAATTACTGCAGATGGTGACTGCAGCCATGAAATTAAAAGACGCTTACTCCTTGGAAGAAAAGTTATGATCAACGTAGAAAGCATATTCAAAAGCAGAGACATTACTTTGCTGACTAAGATCCGTCTAGCCAAGGCTATGGTTTTTCCAGTAGTCATGTATCGATGTGAGAGTTGGACTGTGAAGAAGGCTGAGCACCGAAGAATTGATGATTTTGAACTATGGTGTTGGAGAAGACTCTTGAGAGTTCTTTGGACTGCAAGGAAAACCAACCAGTCCATTCTGAAGATCAGCCCTGGGATTTCTTTGGAAGGAATGATCTAAAGCTGAAACTCCCAATACTTTGGCCACCTCATGCAAAGAGTTGACTCATTGGAAAAGACTTTGATACTGGGAGGATTGTGGGCAGGAGGAGAAGGGGATGACAGAGGATGAGATGGCTGGATCGCATCACTGACTCGATGGACATGAATCTGAGTGAACTCCGAGAGTTGGTGATGGACAGGGAGGCCTGGTGTGCTGAGATTCATGGAGTCACAAAGAGTCAGACACGACTGAACGACTGAACTGAACTGAACTTGTCAAACATAAGGTGTCCATAGGTGCATGGATTTATCTCTGGGCTTTCTATTTTGATCCATCAATCTATATTTTTGTCTTTGTGCTGTTACCATACTGTCTTGATGACTGTAGCTTTGTAGTCTAGTCTGAAGTCAGGTGGGTAATTCTCCCAGTTCCATTCTTCTTTCTCAAGATTGCTTTGACTATTCAAGGTTTTTTGTATTTCCATATAAATTGTGAAATTATTTGTTCTAGTTCTGTGAAAAATGCCATTGGTAGTTTGATAGGGACTACATCTATAGATTGCTTTGGGTAGTACACTCCTTTTCACTATAGTGATTCTTCTGATCCTTGAACAGGGTATATTTCTCCATCTATTTGTGACATCTTTGATTTCTTTCATCAGTGTTTTATAGTTTTATATATATATATATATATATATATATATATATATATATATATGTCTTTTGTTTTTTAGGTAGATTTATTCCTAAGTATTTTATTATTTTTGTTGCAATGCTGACTGGAATTGTTTCCTTAATTTCTCTTTCTGTTTTCTCATTGTTAGTGTATAGGCAGGCAAGGGATTTCTGTGTGTTGATTTTATATCCTGCAACTTTACTATAATCATTGATTAGCTCTAGTAATTTTCTGGTGGAGTCTTTAGGGTTTTCTATGTAGGGTATCATGTCATCTGCAAACAGTGAGAGTTTACTTCTTGTTTTCCAATCTAGATTCCTTTTATTTCTTTTTCTTCTCTGATTGCTGTGGCTAAAACTTCCAAAACTATGTTGAATATTAGTGGTGAGAGTGGGCATCCTTGTCTTGTTCCTGACTTTAGGAGAAATGCTTTCAATTTTTCACCATTGAGGATAGTGTTTCATCATGTTGAGGTATGTTCCTTCTATGTCTGCTTTCTGGAGAGTTTTTATCATAAATGGATGTTGAATTTTGGCAAAGGCTTTCTCTGCATCTATTGAGATAATCATATGGTTTTTATCTTTCAATTTGTTAATGTGGTGTATCACATTGATTGATTTGCGAATTTTGAAGAATCCTCCTATCCCTGGGATAAATCCCACTTGGTCATAACAAGTATTATCTTTTTAATATGTTTTTGAATTCTGTTTGCTAGAATTTTGTTGAGGATTTTTGCACCGATGCTCATTGGTGATATTGGCCTGTAGTTTTCTTTTTTTGTGGTATCTTTGGTTTTTGGTATTAGGGTGATGGTAGAATGAATTTGGCAGTTTATCTTCCTCTGGAATTTTCTGGAAGAGTTTGAGTAGGATAAGTGTTAGCTGTTCTCTAAAATTTTGATAGAATTCACCTGTGCAGCTATCTGGTCCTGGGCTTTTGTTTGTTGAAGATTTTTTATTACAGTTCCGATTTCTTCACTTGTGCTGGGTGTGTTAAGATTTTCTATTTCTTCCTGGTTCAATTTGAAAGGTCATACTTTTATAAGAATTCATCCATTTCTTCCAAGTTGTCCATTTTATTGTCATATAGTTGCTGATAGTAGTCTCTTATGATCCTTTGTGTTTCTGTGTTATTTGTTGTGATTTCTCCATTTTCACTTCTAATTTTGTTTATTAGGCATGAAATTTTTTAACCTGAGGTAACCCTGAGTGTCTGTCTCACGTACTCTGAAAACCAGCCTCAGCATAATCACAAAGAAGGAATTCCAAAACACCCTGACCAGTGACAGGAGCGTGGGGATAAGGCACCAGTGATAAGTGTGAAACCCACACACTCCTGCGTTCACCCTGGTCCGCCTCTCAAAACTGTAGTCACTTGACAGCAACACTTCATGCAATCTTTTATCAGATAAAATAATGAGATTTCTTCTCCATATTTGTTTCTCTAATGTAATCGTGAGTTTAACTCGGCTGTGTGTTAGATTTTCTTCTAGTTCTAATTCCAACCCTGAATAGCTGCTGAGGTGGGCTTCCAGAAGCCCCTCTACCAAGGGCTAAGGAAGCTGAGAAACACTTACTGAAGGAAAGGATTGGGACTCAACAGGGGAGCCCACACAGCTATACCATCATCTGCATTACACATGGAACATTAACAATAAGCAGACAATGGACCAGGACCAAAAGAAAGTGAGAGTGCTGGGCACTCCAAATCACATTGATAATTGTTTTTTTAATCAAAGCCATAAACAGTTTTAAGTGGTGCAAAAAAAAAAAAAAGTGTGCTCTTTTGTGTATGTATCACTAACTACATGGTTATAATGAAATAATTGCACAAGATACTATATTTAGTATTCTGATTTCTCATAAGTTTCAAATATTTCATAAGTCAAGCCTTCAAACAAAGACATATGCCACTCAAGGGTAGAGGCAACATTTTCAAGGAATGAGGTCTTTCAATACATGTTTGTGGAGCTGCCTTCAACTAGCAACGCCTGACACTGGATGGCAGTGAATGATTCTAAAAGACAGATAAGGGGGAAGATGGTCTTTCTCCTCCCAACCACCCCTACCCCCTGCCCTCTGTATTAGTTTCCTTTTCTTGCTGTAACATATTACCACAACATTAGTGGCTTAAAAGAACACAAACTTATTATCAAACAATTCTGTATGTCAGAAGCCCAACACAGGCATCACAGGGCTAAAACCAAGGTGTCAGCAGGGCTGTGTTCCTTTCTGAAGGCTATAAGGGAGAATCTGTTTTCTTGACTTTTCTGGCTTCTCTCAGTTGCCTGATTCTTTGGCTCATGCCCCCCTTCCTTCATCTTCAGAGCCAGCAATGGCCAGTGGAGTCTATCTCACATCACATCACCCTGACATTGACTCTTCTGTTGCTCACTTCCATTTTTAAGGATCCTTGTGATTACCCTGGCACCACCGAGATAAACCAGGATAACCTCTCTATTTTATGATCAGCCATCTGCATCCTTGATCTTCTGTTGTAACAACTTATTCACAGGTTCCAGGGGTTAAGGCATGTGCACATCTCAGGGGTCATTATTTGCCTACCATACTGTCAATAGATAACCAACGGTAAGTCTTCAAAGGCATGGCAGAGAAGTCAGAAAGAAGTCACAAGTGCATTTCTTGCTCCTATTGTCCACCTCTTTTCCTTCTATGTCATTTAGTATTGTAAAGAGTGCTTTCCAGAGCAAACTGAGTTGGGCTGCTGCTGCTGCATGGGCACCTTGACCAGTGCTGGCAGGGGGGAGTCTTGACGACTCCATAGAGCAGTAACAGGAGAGACAGGAGGACTCACAGGCTGTTCATTCACTCGTGACAGTGTTCCTGACAGCAACCAAAGCAAACTAAGGCCCTGGGCTTCTGGAATGCGCATTCCATGAAGGAACAAAGCAATAAAAATAAGTTGGTGAATTTTAAAGTCTATTAGAAAGTGTTGAGAGCCATGGAGGACAATAAAACTTGGGAGAAGGTTAGGGAAGGTGGAAAGGGGACTAACCCCCTAACAGGACACTCAGTGAGGTGTTCATGTTATTTTATAGTGAGTCAGGCCTGGTGAAAAGTGCTTTACAAGATAACGCTCACCTCAGCCTGAATCATTCCATCTTCTAGATGAGGAAAAAGAGGCTCAGAGGTGATGTCCCACGAATGATGAGTGGCACAGGCTGGTTGCCATCCACGTGTCCATCCTCCCTAAGCTATAGGGGTTTCCCAGCCCAGAGTCACATTCAGGAAAGCAGGAGGTGGAGGACTAGATCCCTATGCTGACATGTACCTGTTATTCCAGGGAAGAGGAAATTCTGACTCCTGGGAGAGACGGTCTGGACACTGAGGCCCAGGGATGGGGCTCTGTCAGGGGGAACCACATGGCCACCTGGGATATGGGAGCCATCAGGTTTCTGTTCAGTTCTTAGCCTGGCCAATTCCTGCCTAAAAGATCACTAGAGGTTGGGTGGGAAAACGTGGGATGTATTCCTTTGTCTTATTTAACATGAGTGTAGACAGTCCTTGCTATGTGTCCAGGTCTTCCGTAAGAGCTATACAAATAGGAACTGATTGTAATTTATATAATACACTACCAGGCCAGAGCTGCTATTGTCCCAGTCACAGATGAGGAAACCGAAGCCAAGACAGTTTCAGGTGTTTCCCTGGCCACGCTGCCATGGGAATTCCAATCCTAGTGGCACCAAAACGAACATTATGAGTTGCTACCACATCTCTGGGACTGTGTGCTGTACCTTCAGTGCATTCATTAACCTTAGTTCCAATTGTGGACTCATCTGGAGAAGTTACATGGTCATCTGGAGAAGTTACATGGCTAATCCATGGAGTCTCATCATTTCAGAACAAGGTATGAATCACTGAGTCATTGAGCCAAGGCTTGCATAGGTCCTTCCTGCTGTAGGCCCTGTATTAAATGATTTTCCTGGTTTTTCTCAGGAAACAGGTGCTGGAATAGGCACCATTTCATGAATGAAGGCACAGAGGCTCAGGGGCATGAACTGATTTGTCAACAAGGCATGTCCAGAAATGATGAGTGGCCGAGTCCAGATGCGAGCCCAGGTATGGCTGTGGCTGGCCTCTGTGATGTTGATCCACACAACTACACAACGTGGCTTCGGAAGGTACCAAGTCCAGGCATGATGACAACGTCAATCATAGTTGATGATTATTGCAATAGGGATCAGAACTGTCCATCTGCTGTCAGTGAACATCAGGCTGTGTTCTAAGCCTTTTCATACATTAATTTATTAGCCCTGTCAACAGCCATGTGAAGTAGATAACATATTACCCCATTTTACCAAAGACATAACTAAGGCACAGGAAGGTTAAGTCACTTGTCCAGAGTCACAGAGCTCATGACTGGGGATTGAGCACCAGGCAGCGTGGCTGCAAAACCCAGGCTCCTGAATGCTATCCAAGGAAGAAACAGCTCTGAGCCTGGCATGAGGCCAGCAGCTTTGGAGAAAGTGGGCCATAGAGATGAAGGACTGTGAGTGGGAGGATTCAATTCTGGGAAAATAGGGGCCAGTGTGAGTGGCTAATATGGTGACTGCCAGAGCTCATTGGCATTTCATGAACTAGTTAAAAAAAGTGGAGGCAAGAAATCCAGGGGCCTCAGAGTTAGAACTTGGATAGCCAAATCCTGCCTCAAATTCACTGCAGGAGAAAGAGCCACCCACCTAAGAGTACCACGAGTGACCCAGAGAGAAGCCCTAGTGATAGACCTCAAGGCCAAGGCAAATCACTGTTCCATTCAATTCTTGATTTCAGTCTTTCCCGGGCCCAGCTAGACATTTGGCCCTTGGTTTCTGGAATATACTGCACTGTACCCTATTCCCTTCTTCTAGTAATAAATCCTCCCTTGTTTTGAATCATTTTGAAGGGGACTTGTTTCTAGCCCCACCAGTCCGTGGTAGAGACACAGGGAGACCAGGCAGGATGTGAGAGCCAAACAGGCCAGGAACTATAGAGGGAGGGTGGGGTAACCCCCTGGAGCATGAGGCAGAGTGGAGGAGGCTGCATGTTCCCTCAGG
Source organism: Capra hircus (assembly GCF_001704415.2). Taxonomy (NCBI): domain Eukaryota; kingdom Metazoa; phylum Chordata; class Mammalia; order Artiodactyla; family Bovidae; genus Capra; species Capra hircus. The sequence goes on along the minus strand of NW_017189791.1, from coordinate 20,854 downwards.
AGGTGTGGAGGAGGACCTACTCAGTCAAAGCAGGTCTTCCAGCTCTGCAGCATCACCTCCTGCTATGGGGTCCTTGGGGCTAGGTCTTCTAGGCCAGGAACTTGAAATGAAGGACATGGCCATATCCTCAAAGGTATGATGCCGAGTCAAAGAGAGGCAGGGATGTCACCCTTGTGGCTAACGAGAATGAGGCTAGAGTCTGTCACTCAATCACTGGAACAATCTAGAAGGACCCTAGCTCTGAATCCCATGGGGGTGTGTAACTCCTAGGGCCCTGGATCCGTGCTGAGTACTTACTGTGCCACATCCAACTGATGACATGTCCCCAGCACTGGAGCCAGACTCCTAAGTCTGAACACAGCTTCTTCTACCTGACCCTTGCCAGCTGTGTGGCCTTGGGGACATCACTTCATTTCTCTGAGCAGTGATTTCTGCATCCATACCCTCATCGTTCCCACTGCCAGGTTGCTGTGAGTATGAAAGAGACAGTGGTTATCAAGTGAACCCTGGGTTGCCAAGCACAAGTCTGTCGGTGCTTGGTGTGTTTTCGTACTTGGATTACCCATGAGGCCAACACTGTCAGCATGCCAATGTCACAGTCAGTGTGCTGAGGCTCAGGGACAGTCAACCAGAAGTCAAACAGAGTCAAGTGTCAAATAAGCAGTGATCTGAACTCAGACAGGTCTCTCTGGTTCAGAGCCAGTGTGTGTAACCCCCATCCTCTGCCAGCACCAAAAGGTGGGATGAATATCCAGGACACCATCTCACAATCTACCTTCAGAGACACATCTCAGCAGATGGAGGGAGCAGTTAAACTCCATTCAGCAACCTGCACAGGCCCTCTTCTGCCTCCTCAAACAATATATATCCCTGCCTTTGCCCATGTGGTACTCTCTGCCTGGAAGGCCCACTATACCATCCTCATACCTAAGCCCAAACCCGGCCGGCAATGTTGACTTTAAGTGTTGCCCTGAGGCCTCCCCAGCCCACAGTGGGTATTATCATGGTTAGAGTGGAGGCTCTCTTGACTGACATACAGATTTTGAATTTCTGCCAATGAAGAGCTGTGTGACCTCCAACAGGTAATATTTCTAAGACTCAAGGTTTCTGTTCTATAAAGTAAGGATGATAAGAAAAACTAATCCTAAGGCGATGAGAGTTAAACGAGGAAGTCATTGTACCTTGGTGCATAATAAGTGCTCACATCAGTTCAGTCCCTCAGTCATGTCAGACTCTTTGCGACCCTGTGGACTGCAGCACGACAGGCTTCCAGTCCATCACCAAATCCCGAGTTTACTCAAATTCATGTCCATTAAGTCGGTGATGCCATCCAACCATCTCATCCTCTATCATTCCCTTCTCCTCCTGCTTTCAATCTTTCCCAGAGTCAGGGTCTTTTTAAAGGAGCCAGTTCTTCATATGAGATGACCAAAATATTGGAATTTCAGCTTCAACATCAGTCCTTCCAATGAATATTCAGGACTGATTTGCTTTACAATGTACTGCTTGGGATCTTCTTGCTGTCCAAGGGACTCTCAAGAGTCTTTTCCAACACCACAGTTCAAAAGAATCAATTCTTCCATGCTCAGCTTTCTTTATAGTCCAACTTTCACATCCATACATGATAACTGGAAAACATAACTCTGACTAGATGGACTTTGTTGGCACAGTAATGTCTCTGCTTTTAGATATGCTGTCTAGGTTTGCCGTAGCTTTTCTTCCAAGGAGCAAGTATCTTTTAATTTCATGGCTGCAGTCACCATCTGCAGTGATTTTGGAGCCCCTGAAAATAAAGTCAGCCACTGTTTCCACTGTTTCCCCATCTATATGCCATGAAGTGATGGGACTTGACACCGTGATTTTAGTTTTCTGAATGTTGAGTTTTAAGTCAACTTTTTCACTCTCCTCTTTCACTTTCATCAAGAGGCTCTTTAGCTCTTCTTCAATTTCTGCCATAAGTGTGGTGTCATCTACATATCTGAGGTTATTGATATTTCTCCTGGCAATCTTGATTCCAGCTTGTGCTTCATCCAGTCCACGATTTCTCGTGATGTACTCTGCATATAAGTTAAATAAGCAGGGTGACAATATACAACCTTGATGTACTCCTTTCCAGATTTGGAACCAGTCCGTTGTTCCATGTCTAGTTCTAACTGTTGCTTCCTGACCTGCATACAGATTTCTCAAGAGGCAGGTCAGGTGGTCTGGTATTCCCATCTGTTGAAGAATTTTCCACAGATTTTTATGATCCACACAGTCAAAGGCTTTGGAATATTCAATAAAGCAGAAGTACATCGCTTTCTGGAACTCTCTTGCTTTTTTGATGATCCAACGGATGTTGGCAATTTGATCTCTGGTTCCTCTGCCTTTTCTAAATCCATCTTGAACATCTGGAAGTTCACGGTTCATGTACTGTTGAAGCCTGGCTTGGAGAATTTTGAGCATCACTTTGCTATCACGTGAGATGAGCACAATTGTGTGGTAGTTTGAGCATTCTTTGGCATTGTCTTTCTTAGGGATTGAAATGAAAACTGACCTTTTCCAGTCCTGTGGCCACTGCTGAGTTTTCCAAATTTGCTAATATATTGAGTGTAGCACTTTCACAGCATCATCCTTTAGGATTTGAAATAGCTCAACTGGGATTCCATCAACTCCACTAGCTTTGCTTGCAGTGATGCTTCCTAAGGCCCACTTGACTTCACATTCCAGAATGTCTGGCTCTAGGTGAGTGATCACACCATCGTGATTATCTGGTTTGTGGATATCTTTTTTGTATAGTTCTTCTGTGTATTCTTGCACCTCTTCTTAATATCTTCTGCTTCTGTTAGGTCCATTCTATTTCTGTCCTTTATTCTGCCCATCTTTGCATGAAAAGTTCCCTGGCAATCTGTAATTTTCTTGAAGAGATCTCTAGTTGTTCACATTTTATTGTTTTTGTCTATTTATTTGCACTGATCATTGAAGAATGCTTTCTTATCTCTCCTTGCTGTTCTTTGGAACTCTGCATTCAAATAGGTGTATCTTTCCTTTTCTCCTTTGCCTTTCACTTCTCTTCTTTTCATAGCTATTTGTATGCCCTCCAGATAATCATTTTGCCTTTTCACATTTCTTTTTCTTGGGGGTGGTCTTGATCCCTGTCTCCTGTACAATGTCATGATCCTCAGTCCGTAGTTCTTCAGGCACTCTGTCTATCTGATCTAATCCCTTGAATCTAGTTGTCACTTCCACTGTATAATCATAAGGAATTTGATTTAGGTCCCATCTGAATGGTCCAGTGGTTTTCCCTACTTTCTTCAAGTCTGAATTTGACTATAAGGAATTCATGATCTGAGCCACAGTCAGCTCCTGGTCTTGTTTTTGTTGACTGTATAGAGCTTCTCCATCTTTGACTGCAAAGAATATAATCAGTCTGATTCTGGTATTGACATCTGGTGATGTCCATGTGCAGAGAAGGCAATGGCACTCCACTCCAGTACTCTTGCCTAGAAAATCCCATGGACAGAGGAGCCTGGTAGGCTGCAGTCCATGGAGTAGCTACTAGTCGGACATGACTGAGCGACTTCACTTTCACTTTTCACTTTCATGCATTGGAGAAGGAAATGGAAACCCACTCCAGTGTTCTTGCCTGGAGAATCCCAGGGACAGGGGAGCCTGGTGGGCTGCCGTGTATGGGGTCGCACAGAGTCGGACACAACTGAGGCGACTTAGCAGCAGCAGATGTCCATGTGTAGAGTCGTCTCTTGTGTTGTTGGAAGAGGGTGTTTGCTATGACCAGTATATTCTCTAGGCAAAACTCTATTAGCCTTTGCCGTGCTTCATTCTGTACTCCAAGGCCAAATTTGCCCATTATTCCAGGTATTTCTTGACTTCCTACCTTTGCATTCCTTCCCCTATAATGAAAAGGACATCTTTTTTGGGTGTTAGTTTTAGAAGGTCTTGTAGGTCTTCATAGAACCATTCAACTTCAACTTCTTCAGCATACCAGTCAGGGCATAGACTTGGATTACTGTGATACTGAATGGTTTGCCTTGGAAACGAACAGAGATCATTCTCTCATTTTTGAGATTGCATCCAAGTACTGCATTTCAGACTCTTTTGTTGACTATGATGGCTATTCCATTTCTTCTAAGGGATTCTTGCCCACAATAGTAGATAAATGGTCATCTGAGGTAAATTCACCCATTCCAATCCATTTTAGTTTGCTGATTCCTAAAATGTCAATGTTCACTCTTGCCATCTGTTTGACCACTTCCAATTTGCCTTGATTCATACACCTAATATCCCAGGTTCCTATGCAATGTTGTTCTTTACAACATCGGACTTTACTTCCATCACCAGTCACATCCACAACTGGGTGTTGTTTTTCCTTTGGCTCCATCTCTTCATTATTTCTGGGGTTATTTCTCCACTGATCTCCAGTAGCATATTGGGCACCTGCTGACCTGGGGAGTTCATCTTTCAGTGTCCTATCTTTTTGCCTTTTCATACTATTCATGGGATTCTCAAGGCAAGAATACTGAAGTAGTTTGCCATTCCCTTCTCCAGTGGATTCACGTTTTGTCAGAATTCTCCACCATGACCCGTTCATCTTGGCGTGGCCCTTCACCGCATGGCTCATCATTTCATTGAGTTAGACAAGCTTGTGGTCCATGTGATCAGATTAGTTTTCTGTGATTGTGGTTAAGCACAATGAAGGCCAACTCTTCAGGTTGTTTTGTTATTAATATTTTCCCTATTTACTCCCTCAGCAACCTGAACAAGCACAACTAAACCTATATTTTTGCTTTTGTCATGCCAAATTCCCTGCATGCACACATACATTCACACACACACACAATTCCAAAATGAGGGCAGGTGGAACAGGGGCTATTTTAGCTAGAACTCTCTTCAAAGAGGTGACATTTGAACAGAGCCTGGAAGGATGTGAGAGGGTTCCAGTGTGAGATCTGGTGATGGTATCCCAGGTAAAGAGAACTCCAATGGCATAGCCTGGGATGAGGGGAAGAGCTTGGCACATTCAGCTCTGGGTGCCTGGGAGGCACAGGGCAAGGGGAGAAGAGAAGGAGGCATGGTCAGAGGTGGTCCCCCAGGACACAGCATCAATTACTGACTGAGCACCTGGTTCAGACCATGCTTTTCCTAAATAGGAGCTCACACTCCAGAGTCAGAAACAGATCATCCTTAGGAACTAAGCAAATGACCCAGAGAATCCTGATGACAAGAGAATAAGACTAAGGCAGTAAAGACTGGGGGCAATTTTCTACCGGGTAACCAGGGTAATCATGTGAAATGCAGGGCTGCGTGAAGCACAAGTTGGAATCAAGACTGCCAGGAGAAATGTTAATAACCTCAGATACGCAGATGACACCACCCTTATGGCAGAAAGTGAAGAAGAACTAAAGAACTTCTTGATGAAAGTGAAAGAGGAGATTGAAAGAGTTGGCTTAAAACTCAACATTGAGAAAACTAAGATCATGACATGTGGTCCTATCACTTCATGGCAAGTAGATGGGGAAACAATGGAAGCAGTGACAGACTATTTTCTTGGGCTCCAAAAGTACTGCATATGGTGACTGAAGCCATGAAATTAAAAGACACTTGCTCCTTGGAAGAACAACCTAGACAGCATATTAAAAAGCAGAGACATTATTTGCCAACAAAGATTTGTCTAGTCAAAACTCTGTTTTTTTCAGTAGTCATGTATGGATGTGAGAGTTGGACTATAAAGAAAGCTGAGTGCCAAGGAATTGATTCTTTTGAACTGTGGTGTTGGAGAAGACTCTTGAGGGTCCCTCAGACTGTAAGGAGATCCAACCAGTCAATCCTAAAGGATATCAGTCCTAAATATTCATTTTAAAGGCAAATGCTGAAGCTGAAACTCCAATACTTTGGCCACCTTATGTGAAGACCTGACTCATTTGAAAAGACCCTGATTCTGGGAAAGATTGGAGGCAGGAGGAGAAGGGGATGACAGAGAATGAGCTGGCTGGATGGCATCACTGACTCAATGGACGTGAGTTTGAGTAAGCTCTGGGAGATGGTGAAGGACAGGGAAGCCTGTGGTGCTGCAGTCCATGGGGTCGCAAAGAGTCAAACATGAATGAGCAACTGAACTGAACCAAGGAAGGCTTTTCCAAGGAGGAGACATCGGAGTGAGCCAAAGGATGAAGCCATGTGGACAACTAATGAAAAAAAAAGTAGGGAGGGGTAAATCCTGATGGCCATCAGGGCTGTGGTGAGAGTAAACGAGATGACTGAGACTGGTGTATGTTTACATCCAAAGGGACACTTGGCTTCAGATTACAGCTGCATGAACTTGCATAAGGACTCAACCTCCCAGTCCTCTTTGAGGACTGTGCCTCAAAGTCCTCCTCTGTCTAATGGGTATAAAACCAGTACCCATCTTATAGGGCTGTTGTTGGTCTGAAACATGTACATGGCAAGTGCTAAATATCAGCTTTTATTTTTCACAGGATTAGCACTTTGGTGAATGTTTTTGGTGTAAAGAAGGTAACGAACTTTTGAAAATGTGGGTGGCTTTCTTGCTTTTTAAGCTTTTAAATGAATGTGGTATTTCAGACTTTTTATTTTATTTAAATGTTTATAGGTAAGGTAACTTTTCCAACTGTTAGTAAGAATTTGCCTACATTTGACTAGGTAAATCCATAAGCTTTATATATCTTCTGTGTGTTTTTTCTTTAGAGAAATGTTTAAAGAAGCAATTATTTCATAAGTAAATTCTGGAGAATGGGTCTGAACAGGCCAGTGCGAACGCTAGCTGTTTTAGCACTGCAGCTGGCCTTGTGCATGTCCATCCCCAAAGGTAAACCTGCTCAAGGAAATTTCCGTCAGAACACTGGATCACTCCTCCTGCCAAGGGGCTTGTTGTGGTGGAGGAGCTGACATACTGGTCTGGCCTGGTTGATGCTTCTCTCATTCCCAGGGATTAGATTCAACGTCTGGCTGAGTCCACATGGCAAAGAACATAGGCCATTCCCTAGCTCTGGCTCCTGATGCACATGGGCCTCTCTTCCCTCAGGTAACAGCCAGAAGCACTGGGACTGAGGGCCCCTCCCTCCTGGTGGCAGTTTTGGGGCTGCCCATCTGAGGTATCTAACTTCCAGCCCCTCCCTCTGTCATTTCAGGCCCACTTGAAATAACCTTAAGATTCCCTCCCCTAAATCTGATCCCCTGGCCATGCCCAGGTCCACATCTAAAGTTCTCTGAACATCTCCAGCCTAGACCCCTGCTAAAACTGCAGACATGCTTGTCCAGATGTCTATGTGACATACAGAGACACACACACTGTTGAACATCTCAGAATCACCACATGCAAAGTCAACCTCTGACCTTTCTCCAACACACAACCAGCTCCCTCCACCCAACTTCTCCATCTCCATTCTCCGAGAAGTACAGGGGGAAAAATAATGGAAGAGAAAGAAAAAGAAACAAATAGAAAATAATCTTAGGATGGTCCTTCACTCCCTTCCTTCTTCCTTCACAGTATCCGATACAGCAGGGAACCCTGAAGGCTTGGCTCTCTTCCCTGCCATCACTCTGGCCTGACCCAGCCAAACTGCCAGCAGCCTCCTCTTTGGTTTCCCTGCCTCCAACCTCATCCCTGCTCCCTCCACCTCCTTATCTTCCCTGACCAACCCTTGGGAAACTGAAAATATTAACTCAGATTGTGTCCCTTTTCTGGTCACAACTCCCCAGGGCCTGCAAAGCCCTAGGAATGAAGGTTCCAGATGTGACTCCTCCCCTCACGCTCAGTTCCTTGCAGATGGCACTCGGATCCTAGGTTTGCCAGATGCCCTGGACTCAGTCGCACAGCCAAGCCTTTGCACATGCTGGTCCCTCTGCTTGCAGCTGTCCCACATCTTTCCTCACTGGCTGTCAGGTGGGGACATCACTCAAGAGCAACGCTCTGTCCTGGACACGGTCACCTGCACTTCAGTGCCCTGAGCAGGCACTTTCATCTAGGGGCTTTAGGATTTGGGTGATGATCTGGGAATGGCAGCACTCACCTGGCACTGGGTGCATCAGCGCAGAGGCCATCACCAAAGCTGGCAGAGGCAGGCGACAAGGGCAGCGAATCTGGCTTTGTAGTTCCCAGTCCAGCACACAGGCGGCGACGCTGCCAAGCCTCAGACCCGCCTCTGTGCAGTGCGGACCATGCTTTCTCTTCCACCACCTTGGCTGTGACACTCCTTGGGAACCTCTAAGCCCCGGAACCAAGCCAAGAACAGATAAAAGTAACTGCCTGGAAGACCTGGCCAGAAGCCCAGCCCCGAAGTGGCCCCCTGTAAGGCACGGAAACGTCCCTCCCCTGCTTCCTCATTGGTTCAACTATGCTCAGGTGCAGCCCCTTCTGGGTGGTGTAGTTCCCACAGCGCAAGGCCGAGGCCTTTGGTCTGGAGCTCACAGACCAACACGCATAATCCTAAGGGTGAGAGTTTTGTGAAGTTCAGGATTTTCAGTCAGCGCAAAAAGATGTTTGGGAACGCATGTAAGAATTAAAGATTTTAAAATTAAAAAAAAATTAAATTAAAAAAAAAAAGACTTCAGACAGGACCGTGGTGGTGAATATGGAGGAGGTGTAGACTGAAGAAAAACACACAACCTGAAAGTTGTGAGTTATGTTTGGACTGTACTAGAGCCCAGGAAACAGCCTCTCAGAGGGCTCTGAGGAACTGTTCAAAGAGGTAAGGGAGGAACCAGGGTATATAGGAGTTTTTGGTGGAAAAAAAGAAAACATGTAATGGAACAAGAAAATGTTACCGCTGAGCACAAAACAAACATCCCTGGTTGAGTAATTTAGCGCTTTTCTTTCTATGGAAAGATTCAAAAGCATGGGCTCATGGAAATCATTCCTTTGATGTTCATCTCAGCTGTCTAGGGCCAGAATCATGGTGTTTCCCACCCCGGGCCCTTCAAGGTGCACCTTCAGGGATGGTTTCAGCGGCTGCTGACTGGCTGGCCAAAACATCCTTTGTTTGCTGAATTGGCAGGTGAGGTTGTTTGTCCACGGAGGCATGCCAGGTCGTCCTGAAGCTGGTAGAAAAGGGCGTGTCTCCTGCCTCTGCTTCTGTCAAAAAATAAAATCTCCCCTGTATAATTGTAAACTGTGTTGCACACCAGCGAGCAATACTGTTGTATCCAGGTACAGTTCTTTTTAGCAATATAAGAACTATCTCAGAAAATAAATGTGACTTACCAAGTGCCATTTCCTGTGGGGATAGTGGCTGCACTGGCCACAGTCAACAGGTATGGAAAGCGGCCATTTGAGCCCTGAGTAAAAGTTGGGGACACCATGATCTCATTCCCTTGCTGGAAAGTGATTATAACTCCCCCTGAAATTTTAGTGACAGTGTCTGTGTTGTGTAGGGAACTGAGATTATCTCAGAAAAAACGGTTGTGAAATAGCTGCTTATTTAAAGCTATGGATCATCATTATGTAGTTATTCTAAGGCAGTAGCAGAAAGAGCTCTGGGTAAACATGTCTGTGATATTTGAAAAGGTTAGGATCTCATTGAAGTTTGACCAGGGAACTCTGAAGCCTGAGAAGCTGAAGTCATGGTTACACTGGAAACTTGGCTATCCTGAGGCTTTGACTTTCTAAAGTTGATATTTTTATCATTCTGAGCAATACTGTTTCAGAAACCAGTAATCGAGAAACCAAGCACCACACTTGGAGAGTTGGAGAACTCAGATTTATTATGCCGGTGGGCCCAGAGGAGTTAACATTCCAGCTCTGAGCCCTGAACAAAGGGGTTATAGGGTTTTTATAGACAGACTATAGTGGGCAACACTGCCTGTTAACAGGATGGTTTAAAGTATGGGGTTTCATGTGTGTTGGAACAGAGGTCAAGATGGGAAGGGGGATGCCTGACCTGGACAGGCATTGTTGTAGCAGCAAGTTCCAGGGAAACAAACTCACTTAGAAGGACAATGCAGATAGTGGAGTGCAGTTTATTACACCGACAGGCCCAAGGCAGAGTCTCCTCTCAGCCAAGGACCCCGGCCAGCATTTGTGAAAATCTTTTATACCCCATGTGTACATGTCTGAACCCACCACTCCAAATTCCTTGACACTTACATAAACCAAGTGAAAGTGAAAGTGAAAGTGAAGTCGTGTCCCGACTCTTTGTGGCCCCGTGGACTGTAGCCTACCAGGCTCCTCCATCCATGGGATTTCTCCAGGCAAGAATACTGGAGTGGGTTGCCATTTCCTTCTCCAGGGGGTCTTCCCAACCCAGGGATTGAACCCGGGTCTCCCATATTGGAGGCAGATGCATTAACCTCTAAGCCACCAGGGAAGCCGAGGAAAATACAATCCCAATAACTCCATCATTCACCTGCTATGTGCTCATGTGCTCAAACAGTCAAACAATTAGCCAATCAATAATCAATAAACCCAAGGTTACACTCCGATTGATACAGAGAAATTTATGGCCTGTCTGGAGGAAGGGGTGATTAGTGTATGTTTTCTCTTAGGCGATGAGTAACCTAGATATGCAATCTTCAAGGTTCCTCTGTCTGGAGGGGATCTTATCCTTCTGTTGTTTTTCATAGGCACTAAATACAGAGTTCAGAGTCCATTGGAAAGGTAGCCAAGCATGATCAGCATGAACAGGCCTAAGATGGATTCCAGGCCCTATGAATTCCTTCTTCATTCCCCCCCTCTTGATGCTCTTAACTCATATTATGAGCATCACTCATAGGGATATATTGCACCCTGTCTCTCCAACTACCAATTTGGGAGAATTACATCAAGCTTCGGGTTACAGAGTTCATAGATATATTGCAAAATTGAGGGTGCACAAAGCAGAACTATCAAGAGCAACTACAACAGTGGTAAATATAGTTTTCCACCAATCGCCCCTCATCTAAGATAGAGCCAAAGTCCAGAAAGGAATGTTTTCATTTGATATTGCTTTTTCCCTGGTTTTTCATGTCATCTAAAGCAGTCGATACATTGCCAGATAAGTCAGGAATGTATGCATAACATTCAACCTTGAGCAGCTGTGAGTATGTCCAAAGCCATTCTATTATGAATTACTGCTTTTCTCATTTGGATTTGCTCTTCATTTAAGGCTTGGATGGCTTTTGTTCTGTCTAGGAGGGCCTGTTTTGTGAAATTAGTCAAAGCCTCTACTTTAATCATGATATCTGTTGTCCCTATAGAGGGTACGAATAAGGCAGCAATATACTCATATCATCGAAACATAGATCTTGTCCACCTAGCATGTAAATAATGTAGATTTACTGTGGCTACCGGGGTAGATTTACAACAAGTAGGTTAGGCTTTTATATATATGCCAGTTACACTGGCATTTATATCAAATGTAACCCAATGACCTGAATCTATTGACTGTAGGTCTTAGACCAAGAGAGCGAGGAGAGGTTATGATTGGCAAGAGAGAGGAAAGTCTCTTTTGGTCATCCCAGAAAAGAGCAGAGTGGTTTAAAATCTCCTTGGCAGAGTGGTGACACCCACCAAGGAAATCCATCCATCACTGACAGAGGCATAGCCCTACATACCCAGCAGTTGGAAGTGTTGTGGAAGTCTGCGTAGGAATGTGCCCATGAGATGAAAGCATTGGTCCTGAGTTGAAACAGAAGTTAAATTCAAAATCACGTTGATGAGGCCAAGCAGCAGGAGGTGATTGTGCAGCTTCATCCTGAAGGGGCTTCGTCCAGGATCTTCTTTTCCTTCTTCTTAGGGATGGTCTTAGTCTCTCAAGGGTCAGCAGGGTCCCTCTGTGCAGTCCATTCAGCGTTTTCTGGGTCTGCGTGGTATGTTCTCTTTCACCCTCGTATGATGGATCCAAGGGACAATACCTGCAACTTTAACTGCAGTAGGGGTAGTTAGAATAACATGAGGGCCCTTTCACCAAGGGGCTAGCAAATCATGTTTCCAATCTTTGACCCATACTTGGTCACCAAGTGTAAACTCATGAATCTGTACAAACTTAGTTACCCGATTTATTACCTTACCCAATTCCATCTGCTGGGAAATCCCCTTACCTGAGGCAAATTTGTTGACACCTGTTTTATAATGGGAGGGGGCCTCCCATTCACAATTTCATATGGAGAATAGCCTTGGACTGTGGGGTCATCCTGAGTCTGAGCAGAGCCGTCGGAAGCAAGTCCACCCAGGAGCAGTCAGTCTCTATGATCCACTTGGAGAGTCTCTTTAATGTCTGGTTGGTTCATTCCACCATCTGAGAACTCTGGGCCTATATGCAGTGTGCAGTTTCCATTTTGATGTTTAAAGTTTTGCTTACTTGTACTAAATCAGCTACAAAGCCGGGTCATTGTCTGAACCAATGCTGGTAGAAAGTCCAAATCTGGGAACTATTTCCCTAAGCAGGCACCGGGCTACTTCTGATGCTCTTTCAGTTCAGGTAGGAAAAGCTTCTACCCATCCCAAGAATGTACATACCATGATCAGCAGGTAACAGTAGTGTCGGTGAGGTTCATTTCAGTGGAAGTCCACTCCCAGGTGTTCAAAGGGCAGCGTGCCTTTCAGCCTGGATACCCGGAGGTTTTTGTCTGAATACCCGAGAGGCAGTATTAACCTGTGAGCAGGCAGCATGGCCTAGGTGGGTCGCTTGGTGTGTTTGGCTTACCAGATTGTGTGCCAGCTCCTCTGGTACCAATAATTTGCCACTTGGCAATTCCCATCATCCCTTTTCAGTCTTGATGGCCCCTTCCACTTTGGCTAACCTGACAGCCGTTGTCCTTTTTTTATCAGGCTAGTGCCTTCAGTATATAGGACCCAACTAGGGTCTGGAACCTTGTGTCCTTCTTTAAAACAAACCCCAGATACCTTACCTCCCCCTTGCAGATCTGTGCCATCTTTGACAACCGGTAACCTGCTTCCATCAGCAGCTCGAGCAGTGCTTTTGTCCTTTTCCAGCATTTTTCCTTGGTCTTGGTGGCCAACAGCAGGTCATCCCCATATTGTAGGAGCCAACATCCATACTCTTCCGGATGGAATGAGTTCAGGTCAGAAGCCAAGGCTTCCCCAAAGATGGCTGGGGAGTTCTTAAACCCTTGTGGGGGAGTCCAGATGAGCTGTTGCTTGGTGCCCCCGACTGGATCTTCCCATTCAAAGGCAAAGATGGGCTCCGATGCTGGGGAAAGGCATATGCAGAAGAAGGCATCCTTGAGATCTAGGCGAGTATAAACTTTAGTCCTCAGCAGGAGGAGGCTAAGTAAGGTATAGGGGTTTGGAACAGTGGGGTGTAAAGTCACAGTAGCCTGGTTGACTAGCCTGAGATCCTGTACAGGCCTATAGTCCTGTCCTCCTTCCTTTTTGACTGGCAGGATCAACATATTCCAAGCTGACTGGCACTCTACTAGAATGCCCGCTTGTTTCAGTCTATTGATGTAGGGCAGTATGCCGGCCCAGGCCTCTGTCGGTAGTGGGTACTGGCACTTTCTAACCGGGATGGTGCCTGATTTGAGTTCTGTTATCACTGGGGCTTGATGTCTAGCCAGCCTGGGGGGGAGAGGGGTTTGTCTTTTGCCCAGACCTCAGGGAATAATTGAGTTAGCTCTCCCTCATGCTTTTCTGGCCCACCTGCTTCTTCCTTCAGAGGCTCATGCAACCTCCACTCATCTTGGGGTGGTATTGAGAGACAGAGAACACTCAGGAATGTAGAGGAATTCATGAATCACTTAGTGCCCCCCTATCTGACATTTTCTGGGCTGGCAAAACGATTTAATCATCTCTTCTCCTGATACCCCAGTTACAGCGGTAGTCTCTTTGGACAGTGGTGCCACAGGTTTTGTTACTACTGACAGTTCTGCTCCTGTATCCTCCGTGAAGTCAATGTTTTGGTCCCCCACTTTTAAGGTTACCATGGGCTCTCGGGGACCTGATATCTCTGAGCCCCGACAGCCCTATTTAATTTCCAAGCCAGCAAGCCCCACACCTACGGGAGCTTCCTCTTCCTTCCTTGCCTTAGGGCATTCATTCTTCCAGTGGCCAAAAGCTTGGCACCAGGCACACTGGTTTGGCTGTAACGGGGCCTGGGGTCTCCGTTGGGACCAGTTGAAGGACTGTCCTGTCCCTGGGGCAGAGGAAGTTTTCCGGAGGGCCCGAGATAGACTTTCCCAGAGCAGCAGCTAGCATTGCAAATCTCTTGTCTGTTCTCTTTCGTTCCCTCTGGTTCTCTGGCAAAGCGCAGTCTCTGCTTAATTCCAACGTCTCCCTCCCCTTCTTGTCAATACTCACAGGAGAGACGGGTATAGCTTGGGCCAGTTCAGCTGGAGCCGGATCCTGGGAAGTGCTGGCCAGAGGCTTCTTTCACTGGGATCAGAGCCTGCCGAGGTGGCGGCTCTATGACCTCGGGAAGAGCTGGCAGAGAAGCAGTGGCTGCTGCAGGACTTCACCTGGCCCTGGACTGGGCATTAAGGCGGCCTCTGATCCTAGTGGAGCACTGAGGAAGGAGTGTCATCATCCAGTATGGAGGAGGGGTCAGGTTGACCCGTCCAAATCCTGTAGAATTTCCTTTTTTATCATCAGTCAATTTTTGTGTCATTAATATTTTTCCCTTTCCCTTCTGGATACAGAACCTTGTCCAAGTAGGAGGGTCTTGAGCTAACCCTAGCCATGAGTCAATATATGGATATTGATCAAGGTGTCCTGGCTCTCCTACTATAGACTGCTTCCACTATTTCTAAGTTCATGGTGTTCTCTGGTGGCCAGCCTACTCCTATAGGGGGCCATTCAACCTCACAGAGAATGTGGAGGTGGTTAGGCTTCATCTTCACCCCATAGTCTCCTCCTAATCCCTTCTTAAAATTTTTAATCATGCACTCCAATACAGTTGCCTTAGATTCACTTCCTCCCATCTTGCTTACCTTCTCGGACCTTCTTCTACTTTTCCTTTTCATTCTGTCTATGAAGTTCTCAGTACCCTATGTACTTCTGATATTTTCACTCAATGACACTTAAATTGCCATTCTGCCTCCTTCTTAACTGGGGTCAGAAGAGCCTTACCTGCCAGATCCCAGAGGGAGAAGGGGAATCGGCATGCCTTCACCTGCCGGTCAGCACAGCCAAACCAGAAACCACGTGGTCCAAGACGGTTTCTCCCTTAAAATCCATTCTGCCTTGGTGGGCTTGATCAGGTGTGGATGAAAACACAGATGGGTTAAATATACCATGTCCCAGGCCATCTCTGGGAAAGCCAATTCATACTCACTTATGTATCCCCTTCCTTCCAGCCTAACAGTTCCGAGGGGTCAAGAATTTCACAGCAGGCGGGACACCTCCTGGGGAGGACAGAATACGAGCATACAAGGGCCAGTTTCCTATCCTAAAAATCCCCTGGCGATCGCTGGTAATAATTTTCCCTGAGATGGCATGGACATACCTCCTAAATGACCTTCACAAATTTCCTTCCTAAACTGTAGCACACGCGTCGACCTGTGTACCAAGCAATCGCTGCTGCCTGCCTATTCCAGGCCCCTGTGGGTCCGTGCCCCTTCTAGTCCCTCCCAGGGGGGTGATCAGGCCCCCTCTTCCACCCTGCCAGGTGGGTTCCTCCTCACCTGAGCACTCAGTTCCCATGCTGCCGTTCACTACGTGCCAAAGAGAAGAAACTGGGCATTGAAAGGCTAAATTCTTCCAGAGGGGTGAGGCGCCTTCCCCCCTCTAGGAGACTCAAGCCACAAAGCCTCAGGGTGGCCTCAAATGAGACCTGTCTCCTCAAAGTGAGGAGTTTCCTGGCCCATGCACCAAATGTTGTAGACACGCATTCTGGGAAACAAACTCACTCAGAAGGACAATGCAGATAGTGGAGTGCAGTTTATTACACCGACGGGCCCAAGGTGGAGTCTCCTCTTAGCCAAGGACCCCGGCCAGCATTTTGTGAAAATTTGTATGGTTTTTGCCATACATTGACATGAATCTGCCACGGGTTACATGAGTACCCAATCATGAACCCCCCTCCCACCTCTGTGGCAGGCAAGTTTCATCCACAGGTTTGACCAAATGTTTATCAGGCTTCTCGCCACAAACCCACATTTTGGCTCACCCTCAAGCTTAAGCAGGCACTAAGATGCCACTCTGAGTTAAATTCACCCATTCCAGTCCATTTTAGTACGCTGATTCCTAGAATGTCGACGTTCACCCTTGCCATCTCTTGTTTGACCACTTCCAATTTGACCCGATTCATGGACCTGACATTCCAGGTTCCTATACAATATTGCTCTTTACAGCATGGGATCTTGCTTCTATCACCAGTCACATCCACAACTGGGTATTGTTTTTGCTTTGGCTCCATCCCTTCATTCTTTCTGGAGTTATTTCTCCACTGATCTCCAGTAGCATATTGGGCACCTAATGACCTGGGGAGTTCCTCTTTCAGTATCCTATCATTTTGCCTTTTCCTACTGTTCATGGGGCTCTGAAGGCAAGAATACTGAAGTGGCTTGCCCTCCCTTCTCCAGTGGACCACATTTTGTCAGACCTCTCCACCATGACCCGCCCGTCTTGGGTTGCTCCACAGGCATGGCTTGGTTTCACTGAGTTAGAAAAGGCTGTGGTCCTAGTGTGATTAGAATGACTAGTTTTCTGTGAGTATGGTTTCAGTGTGTGTGCCCTCTGATGCTCTCTTACAACACCTACCATCTTACTTGGGTTTCTCTTACCTTGGGCGTGGGGTATCTCTTCACGGCTGCTCCAGCAAAGCACAGCTGCTGCTCCTTACCTTGGACGAGGGGTATCTCCTTACCGCCGCTGTTCCTGACCTTCAATGTGGGGTAGCTCCTCTAGGCCCTCCTGTGCCTGAATTTAACTCAGATGACCATTATATCTACTAATGCGGGCAGGAATCCCTCAGAAGAAATGGAGTAGCCATCATGGTCAACAAGAGTCCGAAATGCAGTACTCGGATGCAATCTCAAAAACGACAGAATGATCTCTGTTCCTCTCCAAGGCAAACCATTCAGTATCACAGTTATCCAAGTCTACGCCCCGACCAGTAATGCTGAAGAAACTGAAGTTGAAAGGTTTTATGAAGACCTACAAGACCTTTTAGAACTAACACCCAAAAAAGATGTCCTTTTCATTATAGGGGACTGGAATGCAAAAGTAGGAAGTCAAGAAACACCTGGAATAACAGGCAAATTTGGCCTTAGAATGGGGAATGAAGCAGGGCAAAGACTAATAGAGTTTTGCCAAGAAAATGCACTGGTCAGAGCAAACACCCTCTTCAACAACACAAGAGAAGACTCTACAAATGGACATCACCAGACGGTCAACACCGGAATCAGATTGATTATATCTTTGCTGCCAAAGATGGAGAACTCTATACAGTCAACAAAAACAAGACCAGGAGCTGACTGTGGCTCAGATCATGAACTCCTTATTACCAAATCCAGACTCAAATTGAAGAAAGTAGGGAAAACCGCTAGACCATTCAGGTATGACCTAAATCAAATCCCTTATGATTATGCAGTGGAAGTGAGAAATAGATTTAAGGGCCTAGTTCTGATAAATAGAGTGCCTGATGAACTATGGAATGAGGTTCCTGACATTGTACAGGAGACAGGGATCAAGACCACCCCCATGGAAAAGAAATGCAAAAAAGTACAATGGCTCTCTGGGGAGGCCTTACAAATAGATGTGAAAAGAAGAGAGGCGAAAACCAAAGGAGAAAAGGAAAGATATAAGCATCTGAATGCAGAGTTCCAAAGAATAGCAAGAAGAGATAAGAAAGCCTTCTTCAGTGATCAATGCAAAGAAATAGAGGAAAACAACAGAATGGGAAAGACTATATATCTCTTCAAGAAAATTAGAGATACCAAGGGAACATTTCATGCAAGATGGGCTCGATAAAGGACAGAAATAGTATGGACCTAACAGAAGCAGAAGATATTAAGAGGAGGTGGAAGAATACACAGAAGAACTGACAAAAACATCTTCACGACCAGATAACCATGATGTTGTGATCACTAATCTAGAGCCAGACATCTTGGAGTGTGAAGTCAAGTGGGCCTTAGAAAGCAACACTATGAACAGAGCTAGCAGAGGTGATGGAATTCCAGTTGAACTGTTTCAAATCCTGAAAGATGATGCTGTGACAGTGCTGCACTCAATATGCCAGGAAATTTGGAAAACTCAGCAGTGGCCACAGGACTGGACAAGGTCAGTTTTCATTCCAATTCCAAAGAAAGGCAATGCAAAAAGAATGCTCAAACTACTGCACAATTGCACTCATCTCATATGTTAGTAAAGTATGGTCAAAATTCTCCAAGCCAGGCTTCAGCAATACATGAACCGTGAACTCCCTGATGTTCAAGCTGGTTTTAGAAAAGGCAGAGGAACCAGAGATCAAATTGCCAACATTCACTGGATCATGGAAAAAGCAAGAGAGTTCCAGAAAAACATCTATTTCTGCCTTATTGACTATGCCAAAGCCTTGACTGTGTGGATCACAATAAACTGGAAAATTCTGAAAGAGATGAAAATACCAGACCACCTGAACCTGCCTCTTGAGAAATCTGTATGCAGGTCAGGAAGCAACAGTTAGAACTGGACATGGAACAACAGACTGGTTCCAAATAGGAAAAGGAGTACATCAAGGCTGTATATTTTCACCCTGCTTATTTAACTTCTGTGCAGAGTACATCATGAGAAACGCTGGACTGGAAGAAGACACAAGCTGGAATCAAGATTGCCGGGAGAAATATCAATCACCTCAGATATGCAGATGCCACCACCCTTATGGCAGAAAGTGAAGAGGAACTAAAAAGCCTCTTGATGAAAGTGAAAGAGGAGAGTGAAAAAAGTTGGCTTAAAGCTTCAACATTCAGAAAACGAAGATCATGGCATCTGGTCCCATCACTTCATGGGAAATAGATTGGGAAACAGTAGAAACAGTGTCAGACTTTATTTTGGGGGCTCCAAAAATCACTGCAGATGGTGATTGCAGCCATGAAGTTAAAAGATGCTTACTCCTTGGAAGAAAAGTTATGAGCAACCTAGACAGCATATTCAAAAGCAGAGACATTACTTTGCTAACTAAGGTCCGTCTAGTCAAGGCTATGGTTTTTCCTGTGGTCATGTATGGATGTGAGAGTTGGACTGTGAAGAAGGCCGAGTGTCAAAGAATTGATGCTTTTGAACTGTGGGATTGGAGAAGACTCTTGAGAGTCCCTTGGACTGCAAGGAGATCCAACCAGTCCATTCTAAAAGAGATCAGCCTGGGATTTCTTTGGAAGGAATAATGCTAAAGCTGAAGCTCCAGTACTTTGGCCACTTCATGCGAAGTGTTGACTCATTGGAAAAGACTCTGATGCTGGGAGGATTGGGGCAGGAGGAGAAGGTACGACAGAGGATAAGGTGGCTGAATGGCATCACGGACTCAGTGACGTGAATCTGAGTGAACTCCGGGAGATGGTGATGGACAGGGAGGCCTGGCGTGCTGCGATTCATGGGGTCCCAAGGAGTCGGATACGACTGAGCGACTGAGCTGAACTGAAGATGCAACTCACTGCTGGCTGTACACACAACAATCATTTCCTGTTAAACTGCCCTACTCATGCTGCCTTCTCACCCCACAATCCCCTCACACTCCAGCAAAGTTACTGTTAGTCCTACTTATCCCTCTATTTTTTTAAAAAACCTTTTCTGTTTGATTTTGAGATGCCTGCAGCTTTTGTGGTCAGTGGATTTTCCCTATTGCAATGGTCATTTTGACTGAAGTCTTTCTGACTTAAGTCTGGATTTTTTTTTTTTTTTTTACAGTTTCGTATGGCCAGGAGTTGGATCAGGATTGGACTTTCCATATGGGACTCTGTCATTCCTGGCCAGATAACTAACTGCACCTTGCAGATCCTTTGAACTCTCTTGTTCATGAATTTGGGAATCCAAGCAGTGCTCTGGAAGTCAAGTCTGTTACGGCATAATAAGGAATTATTTTAATACTTTTGAATAAATAAGGTTTTCTTTGGCATTTTGAGTGAGGACTCATCCCTTAACTCTTGAACAGGAAACTTTCTCTACTCTTCAGTATGAAGACTCTAGTAGTTTTCCTTGACTCACCTAAGGGGAATTGGGGGAGGAAATATTTTTTTGGCACTTCAGACAGGGACTGTACAAAGGAATAATCGAGCAGGACTTTTTCCAGGCTCCTTTAAGGTCTTATCTCTGATTTGATTAATAAATCTGATCTCTGGTAGCCTGGGCCTGCAATAACTTGAAGTGGGGCTTTTGGTTCTCAGCTAGAGATTGAGGCCGGGTCACAGATGTGAGAGTACCAGATCCTAGCCACTAGATCAGTGGTCAGTGACAAGGGCCTGGACCTTAGGCTTGGAAGAAAAGAATTGCCATAAAGACAAAAAGTAGTAAAACAGTAAAGCATTTATTAACAGGGAAAGCATAGAGTACGTATGGATAAGCACAACGGCAGGACACAGAGGGAGAGTTCCTGAGTTTGTGCCCTCATGGTAGTTTGAATTACTTTTATGAGGCATTGCTTCTGGGTTTCCTTTGGGTCAATCATTCTGATTTGCCTGGTTCACAGTCCCATTTTGGCATATCTCAGGGTCCTCTCATGTGTCTTCACACATCTCTTAACCAAGTGGATTTTACCAAAAAAGGCATCGGGATAGAGACAGCATCCCTTGACATTGTTCCCCTTTCAGCCTGCAAGGAGACTTTTCTGTGTGTGTGTGGCAAGGGAGGTCTCTTGATTTCTTCAGGAATGAGAGATATGTAGTCTGGGCAGGGCCCCAGCCTCCTCCTTAATTGTCTTCCTATTATCCTCTTGGAGTTTAATTCAATAGGGAATTAATCTCCAATTGCTTTACCCTAGGAGCCATCAATCTC
>NW_017189790.1:0-29503 GCF_001704415.2 Capra hircus | reverse complement strand
TGGGGAAAACTCAGCCGTGGGCCACAGGACTGGAGGACTGAAAAGGTCACTTTTCATTGCAATCCCAAAGAAAGGCAATGCCAAAGAATGGTCAAACTACCGCACAATTGCACTCATCTCACATGCTAGTAAAGTAATGCTCAAAATTCTCCAAGCCAGGCTTCAGCAATGTGTGAACCGTGAACTCCCTGATGTTCAAGCTGGTTTTAGAAAAGGCAGAGGAACCAGAGATCAAATTGCCAACATCTTCTGGATCATGGGAAAAGCAAGAGAGTTCCAGAAAAACATCTATTTCTGCTTTATTGACTATGTCAAAGCCTTTGACTGTGTGGATCACAATAAACTGTGGAAAATTCTGAGAGAGATGAGAATACCAGACCACCTGACCTGCCTCTTGAGAAATCTGTATGCAGGTCAGGAAGCAACAGTTAGAACTGGTCATGAAACAAGAGACTGGTTCCAAATAGGAAAAGAAGTACGTCAAGGCTGTATATAGTCACCCTGCTTATTTAACTTATATGCAGAGTACATCATGAGAAATGCTGGACTGGAAGAAACACAAGCTGGAATGAAGATTGCCGGGAAAAATATCAATAACCTCAGATATGCAGATGACACCACCCTTACGGCAGAAAGTGAAGAGGAACTAAAAAGCCTCTTGATGTGCCGGGGTCAAGCCCCGGTGTATCCAGGTTGATTCGAAGGGGAGACAGATAGGCGAGGAAACTTATTTATTTAATTAATTAGAAACATAAGATTAGATTAGGAATAAATAGTGTAGTAGGAAAATTAAGTGGAGAAAAAGAGGCTGAATAACTTGGTTCATGTGGAAAGCCAATAAAGTTCATGACAAGGAGCTTGCACCATCTACATTAGGCCACTGGTGTCCTCTTGAATAGTGGGGGGTGCCCCACCTTGGGCTCCCCCTCTCGTGGATCTTAGAAGCCGGGACAAGTAAGTAGACATGGCGAGCCTCCATGCCCCAGATGGGAATTCAGCCAGAAAATAGAGTAAAGAGAAGACATGGGGGAAACCAGTCCTTCCAATAACCAGCCCAGCCTCTATTATCTAGAAAGGCCTTTTATACCTTTTAGATTGTACATAGAGATCAATGGGTAATACAAAGTTATGCAGCGTTAGCAGCCCAGACTCTTATCAAAACCAGGCTTTTCTCTCTGCATACCTAATTGTGTACACAAGTCTTAGGTGATTTACATCATCTTCTGGCAAAAGGGCCAATTAACATTTTACAGCCTTTTTTCTGATAAGGGTTTGTCAACCAGAAGACTTATTTGTGTTGTTCTTCCCAAAGTCTGGTGCCACTCTCAGAAAGCACTAAATAAAGTTACATTCTTACATAGCAAAGATACAGCAATTTATAACAAGTAAAAGGAGTACAGTGATTTATAACAAAAGAAAAGTAATTAACTCAAAAATCTAGCGTTGCTAACATCAAAACTCATATATCTTTTTCCATATCCTGTTTACATTGATTAACATCCTCCCAGGTGCCTAAAAGATAAAGAATATGGAGGCCTGGCAGCAATCATTGAGTCAACAGTGAAATCCGTCACCAATATGATTTTTAGCTCTTTAGAAAAGGCTCTGTATCTTTAAGATGTTTTTAAGCTTTGTGCCTCTCGTGGTTGGGTGTCTGCAAGCAATTCGCAAGCTGTAAGAGGTCCCGGGGAACCTGTTAGGCAAGTCAGAGAGTTATCAGAGGGGGTTTTAAACTGAGACATTCTTTTGCCAGGAGACTGAAGCCCTGAATTAACTTTTTCCAGAGACTGTCAGAAAAGTAGAAAAATACAATGAGGCAGGCAGATTCTTATTTTTGGGGGGTACATGCTCAGGAAATACCAGGGGGAAAACCTGAGGCCTGATTCGCCTTGCCCATCAAGGCCTCTGCCGCATGACCTTGTCATGGGTGGGATTCCTCACGCTGGCTCCCTGCATGATGAAAGTGAAAGAGGAGAGTGAAAAAGTTGGCTTAAAGCCCAACATTCAGAAAACGAAGATCATGGCATCTGGTCCCATCACTCCATGGGAAATAGATGGGGAAACAGTGGAAACAGTGTCAGACTTTATTTTTTTGGGCTCCATAATCACTGCAGATAGTGACTGCAGCCATGAAATTAAAAGATGTGTACTCCTTGGAAGAAAAGTTATGATCAACCTAGATAGCATATTCAAAAGCAGAGACATTACTTTGCCAACTAAGGTCCATCTAGTCAAGGCTATGGTTTTTCCAGTAGTCATGTATGGATGTGAGAGTTGGACTGTGAAGAAGGCTGAACGCCAAAGAATTGATGCGTTTGAACTGTGGTGTTGGAGAAGACTCTTGAGGGTCCCTTGGACTGCAAGGAGATCCAACCAGTCCATTCTGAAGGAGATCAGCCCTGGGATTTCTTTGGAAGGACTGATGCTAAAGCTGAAACTCCAGTACTTTGGCCACCTCATGCGAAGAGTTGACTCATTGGAAAAGACTTTAATGTTGGGAGGGATTGGGGGCAGGAGGAGAAGTGGACGACAGAGGATGAGATGCCTGGATGGCATCACTGATTCGATGGACGTGAATCTGAGTGAACTCCAGGAGTTGGTGATGGACAGGGAGGCCTGGCATGCTGCGATTCATGGGGTCACAAAGAGTTGGACACTACTGAACGACTGAACTGAACTGAACTGAACTGATTCCTAGAATGTCGATGTTCACTCTTGCCGTCTCCTGTTTGACCACTTTCAATTTGCCTTGGTTCATGGACCTGGCATTCCAGGTTCCTATGCAATATTGCTCTTTACAGCATCGGACCTTGCTTCTATCACCAGTCACATCCACAACTGGGTATTGTTTTTGCTTTGGCTCTATCCCTTCATTCTCTCTGGAGTTATTTCTCCACTGATCTCCAGTAGCATATTGGGCACCTACTGACCTGGGGAGTTCCTCTTTCAGTGTCCTATCATTTTGCCTTTTCATACTGTTCATGGGGTTCTCAAGGCCAGAATAATGAAGTGGTTTGCCATTCCCTTCTCCAGCGGACCACATTGTGTCAGACCCCGACAAATATTCCTGAGCCCAGATCTCAGTCTCTGCACTGAACCAGGCTGGGTCCTGCACTGGTTCAAGGCCCCAACCAACACTCAAGAGCCCACATCTCACCATGAACTGAACAAGGCTGGGTCCTGCCTTTGTTCAAGCCCCCAAAAAACACTCCTGAGCCCACATCTCGCTCCCTGACTTGAACCAGGCTGAATCTTGGACTGATTCAAGCCATCCAACAAACACTGCTGAGCACCCATCTCTGTGCCTGCACTGAACCAGGCTGGGTCTTGCACTTGTTCAACCACTGACAAATACTCCTGAACACACATCTCTGACCCTGTACTGAATCAGCATGGGTCCTGCACTTGTTCAACCACCGACAAATACTCCTGAACACACATCTCTGCCCCTGCACTGAATCAGCATGGGTCCTGCACTTGTTCAAGCCCCTGAGAAATATTCCTGAGCCCACATCTAGGTTCCTGCACTGAACAAGGCTGGATTGTGCCCTTGTTCAAGACCCCGACAAATACTCCTGAGTCCATATTTTGGTATCTGCTCTGTACCAGGCTGGGTCCTGCCCTGGTTCAAGGCTGCGACCTAGACTCCTGAGCCCATATCTCACTCCCTGAACTGAATCAGGCATGGTCCTGCCCTTGTTGAAGCCCCGATAAATAGTCCTGAGCCCACATATCACCCCTGCACTGAACCAGCCTGGGTTCTGCCCATGTTCAAGCCCCGACAAACACTGCTGAGCCCACATCTTGGTCCCTGCACTTAACTAGGCTGGGTCCTCCCCTTGTTCATGCCCCCTACAAACAGGCCTGAGCCCACATCTTGGTCCTAGTACTGAAGCAGATTGGGTCCTGCCCTTGTTCCATCCTTCAGCAAATATTCCTGAGCCCACATCCTGGTCCCAGCACTGAACCAGGCTGGGTCCTGCCCTTGTTCAAGCCCCAACAAACACTCCTGAGCGAACATCTTTGTCCCTGCACTGAACCAGGCTGGGCCCTGCACTGGTTCAATGCCCCGACCAACACTCCTGAGCCCATATCTCATTCCCTGAACTGAACCAGGCTGCATACTGTCTTTGTTCAAGCCCCGACCAACAGTCCTGAGCCCACATCTCACTCCCTGAACTGAACCAGGCTGGGTCCTACCCTGGTTAAAGCCACGAACAACACTCCTGAGTCCGCATCTCACTCGCTGCACTGAAACAGGCTGGGTCCTACCTTGTTCAAGCCCTGACAAACACACCTGCGCCAACATATCGGTCCCTGCACTGAACCAGGCTGGGTTCTGCCCATATTCAAGCCCTGACAAACACTCCTGAGCCCATATCTCGGTCCCTGCACTGAACCATGCTGGGTCCTGCACTTGTTCAAGGCACTGACCAACACTCCTGAGCCTATATCTGACTCTCAGGCTGGTTCCTGGCCTAGTCAAGCCCCCAGGAAAACAATCCTGAGCTCTCAACTCGTTCCCTGCCCCTGAACTAAGGTGTGTCCTGCCCTTCTCTAATCCCCCAGGAAACACTCCTGATCCTGCATCTCACTCCCTGCACTGAACAAGGCTGGGACATGCCTTTGTGCAAGACCCCGACAAACACTCCTGAGCCCCTGTCTTGGTCCCTGCACTGAACCAGCCTGAATCCCGCACTGATTCAAGCCCCCGACAAATACTCCTGAGCACACATCTCAGTTCCTACACTGAGCCAGGCTGGGTCCTGCACTGGTTGAAGGCCCTGACCAACACGCTTGAGCCCATATCTGACTCCCTGCACTGAACCAGTCTGGGTTCTGCACTTGTTCAAGCCCCCGACACATACTCCTGAGCCCACATCTTGGTCCTTGCACTGAACAAGGCTGGGTCATGCCCTTTTCAAGACCCGGACAAATACTCCTGAGCCCACATTGCAGTCACTGCACTGAACCAGGCTGCATCCTTCACTGTTTCAAGGCTCCGACCAACACTCCTGAGCCCACAACTCGGTCCCTGCACTGAACCAGGCTGAATCTTGCACTGGTTCAAGCCTCCAACAAACACTCCTGAGCGCACATCTCTGTCCCTGCGCTGAACCAGGATGGGTCCTGCATTTGTTCAAGCCCCTGACAAATATTCCTGAGCCCACAGCTAGGTCCCTGCACTGAAACAGGCTGGGTTGTGCCCTTGTTTAAGCCCCTGAAAAATATTCCTGAGCCCAGATCTTGGTCTCTTCACTGAACTAGGCTGAGTCCTGCACTAGTTCAAGGCCTCGGCCAACACTCCTGGGCCCATAACTCACTCCCTGAACTGAACCAGACTGTGTCCTCTCCTTATTCAAGCCCCAACAAACACTCCTGAATATGCAATTCGGTCACTGCACTGAACCAGGTTAGGTCCTGCACTGGTTCAAGGCCCTGACCAACACTCCTGAGCCCATACCTCACTCCCTGAACTCAACCAGGATGGTCCTCCCCTTGTTCAAGCCCTGACAAACACTCCTGAGCCCATATCTTGGTCCCTGCCCTTGAACTATGGTGAGTCCTGCCCTTGTTCAACCCCTCAGGAAACACTCCTGAGCCTGCATCTCACTCGCTGCACTGAACCAGGCTGGGTCCTGCCCTTGTACAAGCCCCGACAAATACTCCTCAGCCCACATCTCAGTCCCTACACTGAACCAGGCTTGGTCCTGCACTGGTTAAAGCCATGAACAACACTCCTGAGTCTGCATCTCACTCGCTGCACTTAAACAGGCTGGGTCCTACCCTTGTTCAAGCCTTCCCCAATGTGAACAAGGGAGGAACTCCAGGGGTTGTGCTACCGATCGAAAAGACCCCTATGTCCCCATGCATTTAACATAAGGCCAGATTCCCCTGCAGCGACTTGAATGTCACCCTAAGTATCAACTCACAACATGAAGTGAGGCCTCATAGCCCCGTGGCACCTCTAGAAATAGCCCCAGATCTCTACCTTCTTACCACAGTCCTTCCAAATTTTGGCTTACAAAACACGGCGGTTTGCTGCCTGATTCTCTCCATGAGTTGCTGAGTCTGTGCGGCCAAGAAACCGCTTGAGAATCCATACAATTGTTCTTCTCTTACCTCTGTCTGACCTCTCATTGCTGTTGCCCTTGGCAGTTTGGAAGCAACCGGACACTAGCCCATCTCCAAGTAAGCCTGGATTGAAGGAAAAGGCAATAGTGGAGCTCATGCAGGTAAGTTGCCACCCATGTTTGACACACTCCTGCTGCCTGCTCCTTCCTGGGAAGTAACGTCAGAAGCTAGGAATGTCTTGGCAAGGCTCACAAAGGGCAGAGCAGAATCTCAGCCGTGACTCAGCAAAATCAGGCCTCTGAGCAGATCTGGAGCTCTCCTTTTGTAGAAGCTAACACAGTCCTTCCAAATTAAGGCTTGCAAATACATGCCAATTTGCTCCCTCTCCTTCCCCAAAGGAGGCTTTTTCCCCCACATCCTGTTAACTCTG
This sequence comes from Capra hircus, assembly GCF_001704415.2. NCBI lineage: Eukaryota > Metazoa > Chordata > Mammalia > Artiodactyla > Bovidae > Capra > Capra hircus. The sequence goes on along the minus strand of NW_017189790.1, from coordinate 22,998 downwards.
CTTACATGCCTGGGGGCAAAGCACTTCCTGGAGGTCTTTTCTCAGGTTTTTTTTTTTTTTTTCCCTGACCTGGGGCTGTGGTAGGGAACCCAAACACACCGGGGAAGGCCAAAACACATCCACACGTCTTTGCTCTATAGGCGAGCTCTAGTGAACCTAAGTCTGTCAATAAATTTCTTGGCACAAACAGAGTAACACTCTGGGTGTGGAGCCGCATACAGAACACAGGGGCACAAGGAGCCTGATTCTCTCCATGAGGCGCTGAGTCTGTGCAGCCGAGAATCCACTTGAGAAGCCACCCAATTGCTCTTCCCTTACCTCTGACAGAGCTCTCATTGCTGTTGCCCTTGGGAGTTTGGAAACAACCAGATGCTAGCCCCTCTCCATGTAGGCCTGTGTCGAAGGAAAAGGCAATAGTGGAGCTCATGCAGGTAAGGCGCCACTCATGTCTCACATACTTCCACTGCCTGCTCCTTCCTGGGCAGTAATGCCAGAAGCTAAGAATGTCTTGGCAAGGCTCCCAAAGGTCTGAGCAGAATCTTGGCTGTGACTCAACAAAATCGGGCCTCTGAGCAGATCTGGAGTTCTCCCTTTGTAGAAGCTAACAGAGTCCTTCCAAATTAAGCCTTGGAAATACATGCCGATTTGCTCTGTCTTCTTCCCCAAAGGAGGTTTTTTCCCCGCATCCTGTTAACTCTGCTTACACACCTGGGGGAAAAGCGCTTCCTGGAGGTCTTTTCTCATGCCTGTTTCCCCTAGGCTGGGTCTGTGGTAGGCAACCCAAATACACAGGGGAAGGCAAAACCTCATCCACACATCTTTGCTCTGTAGGTGAGCTCTAGTGAACCTAAGTCTGTCAGAAACTTCCTTGGCGTGAACAGAGTAACACTGAGTGTGGAGCCGCATACCCAACACAGGGACCCAGGGAGCCTGAGTCTCTCCTTGCCACGCTGAGTCTGTGCAGCCGAGCAACTGCTTGAGAATCCATCAATTGCTCTTTTGTTACCTTTAACAGTGCTCTCATTGCTGTTGCCCTTGGCAGTTTGAAAACAGCTGGACCCTAGACTCTCTTCAAGTAGGCCTGGGTCCTAGGTTGAAGAGAAGGCAATAGTGGAATCTCATGCCAGTAAGGCACCAATCATGTCTCACACACTCCCACAGCCTGCTCCTTCCTGGGCAGTAACGTCAGAAGCTAGGAATGTCTTGGCAACACTTGCAAAGGGCAGAGAAGAATCTTGGCTGTGACTCTGTAAAATCAGGCCTCTGAGCAGACCTGGAGCTCTCCTTTTGTAGAAGCTAACACAGTCTTTCCAAATTAAGGCTTGCAAATGCACACCAGTTTGCTGCATTTTCTTCCCCAAAGGAGGCTTGCTTCCCTGCATCCTGTTAACTCAGCTTACAGGCCTGGGGGAAAATCGCTTCCTGGAGATCTTTTCTCAGGTTTTTTTTCCCTGACCTGGGGCTGTGGTAGGGAACCCAAACACACCGGGGAAGGCCAAAACACATCCACACGTCTTTGCTCTGTAGGGGAGCTCTAGTGAACCTAAGTCTGTCAATAAATTTCTTGGCACAAACAGAGTAACACTCTGGGTGTGGAGCCGCATACGGAACACAGGGGCACAAGGAGCCTGATTCTCTCCGTGAGGCGCTGAGTCTGTGCAGCCTAGAAACCACTTGAGAATCCATCCAATTGCTCTTCCCTTACCTCTGACAGAGCTCTGATTGCTGTTGCCCTTGGCAGTTTGCAAACAACTGGACCCTAAACCCTCTCCAAGTAGGTCTATTGTCCTAGGTCGAAACGAAAGGCAATAGCGGAGCTGAGGCCAGTAAGACACCACTTATATCTCACACATTCCCACAGCCTGCTCCTTCCTGGGCAGTAACGCTAGGCTTCCAGTAATGCCAGGCTTCCAGGCCTGGGGGAAAAGCACTTCCTGGAGGACTTTTCTCAGGGGCTGTTTCCCCTGAGCTGGGGCTATGGTAGGGACTCTGAAATATTGGTCCTCTAAGCAGATCTGGTGGAGAAGGCAATAGCACCGCATTCCAGTACTCTTGCCTGGAAAATCCCACGGATGGAGGAGCCTGGTAGACTCCAGTCCATGGGGTCGCTAAGAGTCAGACACGAATGAGCAACTTCACTTTCACTTTTCACTTTCATGCACTGAAGAAGGAAATGGAAACCCATTCCAGTGTTCTTGACTGGAGAATCCCAGGGATGGCGGAGCATGGTGGGCTGCCGTCTATGGGGTCACACAGAGTCGGACACGACTGAAGAGACTTAGCAGCAGCAGCAGCAAGCAGATCTGGAGCTCTCATTGTAGAAGTAACACGGTCCTTCCCTCTAACGGCTTGGAAACACAAGCCGGTGTGCTCCCTCTTCTTGCACAAAGGAGGCTTGCGTCCTGGCATCTTGTGAAATCTGCTTCCAGACTTGTGGGGAAAAGCACTTCCTGTTTCTCCCAAGCTGAGGCTTTGGTATGGAACCCAAACACACAGGGAAGGGAAAAACACACAGGGGAAGGGAAAAACCACATCCTCACGTCTTAGCTCTGTAGGAGAGCTCTAGAGAACATGTCTGTCAAGAACTTTCTTGGCGCGAATGGAGTAACAGTCTGGGTGTGGAGCTGCATACTCCACACAGCACAGAGATAGCATGATTCTCTCTGTGTAGCACTGAGTATGAGGCCAAGCAACACCCTGAGAATCCATTCAATTGCTCTTCCCTTACTTCTGACAGAGCTGTCATTGCTATAGCCCTTGGCAGTTTGCAAACAACTGGACCCAAACCCTCTCCAAGTAGGCTTATTCTCCTAGGTCGAAACGAAAGGCAATATTGGAGCTGAGGCCAGTAAGGTGCCACTTATATCTCACACATTCCCACAGCCTGCTCCTTCCTGGGCAGTAATGCTAGAAGCTAGGAATGCCTTGGCAAGGCTCACAAAGCAAAAAGCAGAATCTTGGCCATGATTCTGGAATATCGGGCCTCTGAGCAGATCTGGAGCTCTCCTGTACTAGAAGCTAACACGGTCCTTCCAAATAAAATCTTGTACACACACGCTGGTTTGCTGCCTCTCCTTCCCCACAGGAGGCTCACTTCACCGCATCCTGTGAACTTCATTTCTAGGCCTGGGGGAAAAGCACTTCCTGGACGTGTTTTCTCAAGGGCTGTTTTCCCCGAGCTGGGGCTGTGGTAGGGAACCTAAACACACGGGGGAAGGCTAAAACCACATCCACCCATCTATGTTCTGTAGGAGAGCTCTAGTGAACCTAGTCTGTCAGGGACTTACTTTGCATGAATGGAGTAACATTCTGGGTAAGGAGCTGCATACCCAGCACAGGGGCACAGGGAACCTGATTCTCTCCATGCAGCGCTGAGTCTGTGCAGCCAGGAAAGAGCTTGAGAATCCATCCAGTTGCTCTTCCCTGACCTCTGACAGAGCTCTCACTGCCAGAGCCCTTGGCAGTGTGGAAGCAACAGGACCCTAACCCCTCCACAAGTAGGCCTGGGGCCTAGTCAAAAGGAAAGGCAGGAGCGGAGCTGGGGCCAGGAAGGCACCAGTCACATTTCCCACACTCCCAGAGCCTGCTCCTTCCTGGGAAGTAACACTAGAAGCTAGGCAAGTCTTGGCAAGGTGTGCCAAGGACAGAGCAGGATCTCGGCTATGACTCTGAGCAGAGCATTCTGGAAGTGCACTCGGTCCTTCCAAATAAAGGCTTGCAAACCCACGCAGCTGGGTTGCCTCCTCTTCCCCAAAGGAGGTTCGCTTCCTCGCATGCTGTGAACTCAGCTTCCAGGCCTGGGTGCCAAGAGCTTCCTGGAGGTCTTTTCTCAGGTGCTGATTCCCCTGACCTGGGCCTGTGGGAGGGAGCCCAAACACGTAGCAGAAGGTCAAAGTCACATCTACACCTCTCTGCTGGGTAGGAGAGCACTAGTGAACCTACGTTGTCGGGAGCCAGCGTGGGGAATCCCGCCCATGGCAAAGGTCATCAGGAAGAGGCCTGATAGGCAAAGGCGAGATCAGGACTCGAGGAAACCCCCCTGGGCCTTCTGGAGCATTTACCCCAAAACCAGAATCTGTCTGTCTTATTATTTTATGACTTTCACCAACGTTTCTGACATTAACAAGTCTATACCCGACCACCTTTCTCTGGAAAGTTAACTTAGAGCCCCAGTCAACAGTCTCCTGCATATAAAGGGAGTGTCTCAGCTTAAACCACTCTGATGGCTCTCTAATTTGCCTGACAGGTTTACCTGGATTTTTACAACTACGCATGTGATTGTTTACAGCCCCCTACTGCAAGAGGCACGAAGCTTAAAAAAACATCTTAAACATATAGAGCCCTTGTTAAGGAGCTAAGAATTATATTGGTGGAGGGTTTTCATTGTTGAATTAATGACTGCCACCAGGCCTCCATATCCTTTACCTTTTAGGCACCTGGAGGATATTAATCAATGTAATTGGGATGTAGAAAAAGAATATAGTACTTTTGATGTCGGCAATACTAGACATTTGAGTTAATGAATTTTCTCTTTGTTATAAATTACTGTACTCCTCTTTCTTTGTTATAAATTGTTGTGTCCTTGCTATGTAAGAATGTAACCTTAATTAGTGCTTTCTGAGAGTGGCACCAGACTTTAGTAAGAACAACACTTTGAGGGGAAATAAGTTTTCTGGTTGACGGACCCCTATCAGAAAAGGGCCATAAAATGCTAATAGGCCTCTTGGCCAGAAGATGATGTAAATCACCTAAGACCTGTGTATACAGCTAGGTATGCAGAGAGAAAGCCTGGTCTCAATAAGGGTCAGGGCTGCTGACCCTGCATGACTTTGTATTTTCCATTTATCTCTATGTATAACAAAAAGTATAAAAGCGGACCTGGAAAATAAAGAAATGGACCAGTTCCTCGAAAGACTAGTTTCCCCCGTGTCGTCTTTTCGTGTTTTCTGGCTGAATTCCCATCTGGGGCGCTGAGGTTCACTGTGTCTGCTTATTTGCCCTGGCTTCTAAGACCCACGTGAGAGGGAGCCCAAGGCAGAGCACCCTTTGCTATTCAAGCAGGTGCTGGTGGCCTACGTAGTTGGTGCAAACCTCTTGTCTCAGAGTTTTGTTGCTTCTCCGTGTAAACCAAGTTTTCAGCCTCTTTTCTCCACTATTTTTCCTACTACACTATTCTTTTCTAATCTTTCTCCATATCTTTAATTAAACAATTTTCCTCTAGACGCTGACTCCATCCCCGCTTCGAATTCCCTGGATCCACTGGGGCTGGACCACGGCACTACATCTGTCAGGAATTTTCTTGGCGTGAACAGAGTCACACTCTGGGTGTGGAACTGCATACCCCACCCAGGGTCACTGGGAGCCTGATTCTCTCCGTGCGGTGCTGAGTCTGTGAGGCCAAGAAACAGCTTGAGAATCCATCCAGTTGCTCTTCCCTTACCTGTGACAGAGCTCTCACTGCTGGAGCCTTTGGCAGTGTGGAAGCAACCGGACCCTAAACCCTTCCCTAAGTAGCACTGGGGCCTAGGTCAAAAGGAAAGGCAACAGTGGAGCTGAGGCCAGGAAGGCGCCAGTCATGTCTACCACTCTACGGCAGCCTGCTCCTTCCTGGGGAGTAACACTAGAATCTAGGCAAGTCTTGGCAAGGCTCGCCAAGGGCAGAGGAGAATCTCGGCCATGACTCTGCAATATCAGGCCTCTGAGCAGAGCTAGAGCTCTGCCATTCTGGAAGCACACTTGGTCCTTTCAAATAAAGGCTTGCAAACAAACGCAGCTGGGCTGCCTCTTCTTCCCCAAAGGAGACTTGCTTCCTGCATGCATTGAACTCAGCTTCTAGGCCTGGGCGCCAAGCACTTCCTGAAGATCTTTCCTCAGGGGCTGGTTCCCCTCAGCTGGGACTGTGGGAGAGAGCCCAAACACGCAGGGGAAGGCCAAAACCACATCCACATGTCTCTGCTGGGTAGGAGAGCACTAGTGAACGTACTCCTGTCAGGAACTTTCTTGGCGCCAATGAAGTCACACTCTGGGTGTGACTGCTGCACACCCCACACAGGGGCCCTGGGAGCCGCATTCTCTCCATGTGGCACTGAGTCTGTATGGCCAAGAAACAGCTTGAGAATCCATCCAGTTGCTCTTCCCTTACTTCTGACAGAGCTCTCACTGCTGTAGCCCTTGGCAGTGTGGAAACCACTGGACACTAAACCCCTCCCCAGGTAGGCCTTGTGCCTAGGTCGAAAGGAAAGGCAGGAGGAGAGCTGAGGCCAGGAAGGCTCCAGGCACTTCTCCCACACTCCTGCAACCTGCTCCTTCCTGGGCAGTAACGCTCGAAGCGAGGAAAGTCTTGGCCAGGCTCGCCAAGGGCAGAGCAGCATCTCGGCCATGACTCTGCAATATCTGGCCTCTGAGCAGAGCTGGAGCTCTCCTGTTGTGGAAGCACACACGGTTCTTCCAAAGAAAGGCTTGCAAATACATGCCGATGCCTTTTCTTCCCCCAAGGAGCCTAGCTTCCCCGCATGCTGAGCAGGTGTCTTCCTGGCCTGTGAACCAAGTGCCTCCTGGAGGTCTTTTCTCAGGGACTGGTCCCCCTGACCTGGGCCTGTGGTTCATTTCAGTTCAGTTCATTTCAGTTGCTAGACACTGCTGAGTTTTCCAACTATGCTGGCATATTGTATGAAGCACTTTCACAGCATCATCTTTCAGGATTTTAAATATCTCAAGTGAAATTCCATCACCTCCACTAGCTTTGTTTGTGATGCTTTCTAAGGCCCACTTGACTTCTCATTCCAGGATGTCTGGCTCTAGATGAGTGATCACACCATCATGATTATCTTGGTAGTGAAGATCTTTTTTGTACAGTTCTTCCGTGTATTCTTGCCACCTCTTCTTAATATCTTCTGCTTCTGTTAGGTCTAGACCATTTTTGTCTTTTATCGAGCCCATCTTTGCATGAAATGCTCCCTTGGTATCTCTAATTTTCTTGAAGAGATCTCTAGTTTTTCCCATTCTGTTGTTTTCCTCTGTTTCTTTGCATTGATTGCTGAAGAAGGCTTTCTTATCTCTTCTTGCTATTCTTTGGAACTCTGCATTCAGATGCTTATTCCTTTTCTCCTTTGCTTTTCGCTGCTCTTCTTTTCACAGCTATTAGTAAGGCCTCCCCAGACAGCCATTTTGCTTTTTTGCATTTCTTTTCCATGGGCATGGTCTTTATCCCTATCTCCTGTACAATGTCATGAACTTCATTCCATAGTTCATCAGGCACTCTATCTATCAGATCTAGGCCCTCAAATCTATTACTCACTTCCATGGTATAATCATAAGGGATTTGATTTAGGTAATACCTAAATTATGGTCTAGCGGTTTTCCCTACTTTCTTCAATTTAAGTCTGAGTTTGGTAATAACAAGGTCATGATCTGAGCCACAGTTAGCTCCTGGTCTTGTATTTGTTGACTGTATAGAGCCCAAACACACAGGGGAAGGCCAAAACCACATCCACATGTCTCTGCTGGGTAGCAGAGCTCGAGGGAACCTGAGTCTGTCAGGAACTTTCTTGGTGCGAATGGAGTCACACTCTGGGTGTGACTGCTGCACACCCCACCCAGGGGCCCTGGGAGCCGAATTCTCTCTGGGCAGCGCTGAGTCTGTGCGACCAAGCAACAGCTTGAGAATCCATCCAGTTGCTCTTCCTTTCCCTCTGACAGAGCTCTCACTGCTGTAGCCCTTGGCAGTGTGGAAACTGCCAGACCCTAACCCCTCCCCAAGTAGGGCTGGGGCCTATGTTGAAAGGAAATGTAAGAGGGAGCTGAGGCCAGGAAGGCACCAGGCATTTCTCCCACATTCCTGCAGCCTTCTCCTTCTTGGGGAATAATGCTCGAAGTGAGGAAAATCTTGACAAGTCTCGCCAAGGGCACAGCAGCATCTCGGCTGGGACTCTGTATTATTGGGCCTCTGATCAGACCTGGAGCTCTCCCGTTGTGGAAGCGCACATGGTGCTTCCAAAGAAAGGCTTGTAAACACACGCTGGTGGGATGCCTATCCTTTCCCCAAGGAGCCTCACTTCCTGACATGCTGTGCATGTGGCTTCCAGTCCTGGGCACAAAGCCCTTCTTGGAGGTCTTTTCTCAGGGTCTGGCTCCCCTGAGCTGCGTGTGGCAGGGAGCCCAAACACACAGGGGAAGGTCAAAACCACATCCACACATCTCTGCCCGGTAGCAGAACTCGAGGGAACCTAAGTCTGTCAGGAAATTTCTTGGCATGAACGGAGTCATTCTCTGGGTGTGACTGCTGCACACCCCACTCAGGGGCCCTGGGAGCCAGTTTCTCTCCGTGTGGTGCTGAGACTGTGCAGCCAAGCAACAACTTGAGAATCTGTCCAGTTGCTCTTCCTTTACCTCTGACAGAACTCTCACTGCTGTAGCCCTTGTCAGTGTGGAAACCACTGGACCCTAACACCTCCACAGGTAGGCCTGGGGCCTAGGTCGAAAGGAAAGGCAGAAGCGAAGCTGAGGCCAGGAAGGCACCAGGCACATCTCCTACACTCCTGCAGTCAGCTCCTTCCTGGGCTGTAACACTCGAAGTGAGGAAAGTCTTGGCCAGTCTCGCCAAGGCAGAGCACATCTCGGCTGTGACTCAGAAATATTGGGCCTCTGAGCAGAGCTGGAGCTCTCCCGTTTTGGAAGTGCACACGGTGCTTCCAAAGAAAGGCTTGCAAGCACGTGCCAGTGGGCTGCCTCTTCTTCCCCCAAAGAACCTTGCTTCCCTGCATGCTGTGCCACCGACTTCCAGGCCTGGGCGCCAAGCACTTCCTGGAGGTCTTTTCTCAGGGGTTGGTTCCCCTGAGCTGGGGCTGTGGTAGGGAGCCCTAACACACAGGGGAAGGCCAAAACCACATCCACACATCTCTGCCTGGTATCAGTGCTCAAGGGAACCTAAGTCTGTCAGAAACTTTATTGGTGTGGACGGGGTCACACTCTCGGGGTGACTGTTGTACACCCCACTAAAGGGTCCTGGGAGCTGGTTTCTCTCCGTGCAGCACTGAGTCTGTGGGGCCAAGCAACAGCTTGAGAGTCCATCCAGTTGCTCTTCCCTTCCCTCTGACAGATCTCACTGCTGTAGCCCTTGGCCATGTGGAAACCATCACATCCTATCCCCTCCCCAGGTAGGCCTGGGGCATAGGTCGAAAGGCAAGGCAGGAGTGGAGCTGAGGCCAGGAAGGCGCCAGGCATGGCTCCCACACTCCCACAGCCTGCTCCTTCCTGGGCCATAACGCTCGAAGCGAGGAAAGTCTTGGCCAGGCTCGCCAAGGGCAGAGCAGCATCTCGGTCATGACTCTGAAATATCGGGCCTCTGAGCAGAGCTGTAGCTCTCCAATTGTGGAAGCGCACACAGTGCTTCCAAAGAAAGGTGCCAGTGCCCAGCCCCGGTGATCCAGGGTAATTTGAAATGGAGATGGAATCAGCGTCCTAGGAAAAGGCTATTTAATCAGAAATATAAAGAGAGATTAGAAAAAAATCGTGTACTAGGAAAATTAGTGGAGAAAAAGAGGCTGAATAACTTGGTTTACGTGGGATACCAATAAAACCTTGAGACAAGAGGTTTGTACCACCTATGTAGGCCACCGGTGCCCGCTTGAATAGTGGACGATGCCTCGCCTTGGGCTCCCTCTCATGTGGGTCTTAGAAGCCAGGGCAAAAATCAGCAGGCTTGGCGAGTACCCACACTTCAGAATGGAATTCAGCCACAAAAACAGAGAACAAGAAAGAACAACACGGGGGAATCAGTCTTTCCAGAAACTGATCCATTTTCTTTATTTTCAGGTTTGCTTATATACTTTTTGTTACACATGGAAATAGAATACAGAGTCACACGGGGTCAGCAGACCTGACCCTTGTCAAAATCAGGTGCTTCATATAAATGTATACAAAAGTCTTAGGGGTCTTACATCATCATCTGGCCATGAGGCCTGCTGACATTTTATGGCCCTTTCTGATAACGGTCAGTCAACCAGAAAACTTATTTTGTCCAGGGGTTATTTTTCTTAAACCAGGTGCCACCGAAGGCACCAGATAAAGTTGCATTCTTATAGGGTGAGAGTGCAGGGGGGTATAATCAAGAAAGAAATTTACTTAGCCTAAGGTTTAACATGATTAATCTTAAAGGTTAATACTTATTTTCCTATATGCTAGTTATATTCATTATAAGGGCAGGGAATATGGAGATTTAGCAGTAAATATTGGCTCAACAAATGAAAAACCTTCATCGTTATAATTTCTAATCAACACACTATACTATACTAATCATTTTCTAACTTCTCAAAAGAATCTGTATTTAGAAAGTTTAAAGCATCTTGTGCCTCTCACGGTTGGGAGGCTGTAAAGAGTCATATGTGGCTGGACAAACCTGCTCAGGCAGGCTAGAGAAAATTCAGAGGAGTTTGTAAGTTGAAACACTCTTGTCATGCCCAGGAATTTTTATTGATTGGAGCTCGGGGGAACAGCCCCCCTTAAAGTCAGAGGTGTAGGTGAGAGCATAAAACAGTAAAGTAGGCAAACTCTGGTTTTGGGGGTAGATGCTTAGGAAAAGGGGGTCTCCTGAGGCTCGATCCCGCCTTTGCATAATGCTGAGCCTCCTTCCTCATGACCTTTGCCACGGGCAGATTTCCTCACGCTGGCTCCCTGCAGAAAGGCTTGGAAACATGCCGGTGGGCTGCCTCTCCTTCCTCCAAGGAGCCGTGCTTCCCCGCATGCTGTGCAGGCGGCTTCCAGGCCTGGGCGCCAAGTGCTGCCTGGAGGTATTTTTTCAGGGGCTGGTTCCCCTGAGCTGGGGCTGTGATAGAAAGCCCAAACACACAGGGGAAGGCCAAAACCACATCCATATGTCTCTGTTGGGTAGCAGAGCTCGAGGGAACCTAAGTCTGTCAGGAACTTTCTTGGCACGAACGGAGTCATACTCTGGGTGTGACTGCTGCACACCCCACCCAGGGGCCCTGGGAGCTGGATTCTCCCCATGCGGCGCTAAGTCTGTGTGGCCAAGCAACAGCTTGAGAATCCATCCAGTTGCTCTTCCTTTCCCTCTGACAGAGCTCTCACTGCTGTAGCCATTGGCAGTGTGGAAACCACCAGACCCTAACCCCTCCCCAAGTAGGCCTGGGGCCTAGGTCGAAAGGAAACGTAGGAGCAGAGCTGAGGCCAGGAAGGCACCAGGTACATCTCCCACACTCCCGCAGCCTGCTCCTTCCTGGGCAATAATGCTCGAAGCAAAGAAAGTCTTGGCCAGGCTCGCCAAGGGCAGAGCAGCGTCTCAGCTGTGACTCTGCAATATCAGGCCTCTGAGCAGAGCTGGAGCTCTCCCATTGTGGAAGGGCACACGGTACTTCCAAAGAAAGGCTTGCAAACACATGCCGGTGGGCTGCCTCTTTTTCCCCCAAGAAGCCATGCTTCCCCGTATGCTGTGCAGGCAGCTTCCAGGCCTGGGTGCCAAGCGCTGCCTGGAGGTCTTTTCTCAGGGTTGCAGTAGGAAACTTGGGGTTCTTCATGAGTTACAATGAGGACGGCTTTCCTCTCGAACTGTGAAAGTAGTGTCAGGCTTTCTGTCGACTTGACATAGGGATAGGTGGCTTTCTCTAGAGGTGCCGCAGGGCTGTCACACCCGCATTCGTGTTTGGAGTCGATACTCTGGTGACAGTCGAATCAGTGCACGGGAATCAGGTTTATCTGGAGTGGATTGGGACATCAGAGTCTTTTGGAATTGTGGCACAATCCCTGGAGTTCCTCTCGAGTGTCAAGTTGAGACTGCCTCCTCTTGAGTTGCGACGGGAACACCAGGATAGAAGCAGAGAAATGGACCATCATGTCGAGATGAGGAGGGAAAAACAGGGCTCTTCTTGGGTTGTGGTGGGACCCTCGGTGCTCCTCTCGAGTCAAGACGGGTATGTCAGGGAACTTCTTGAGTTGCATCAAGTGTGTCATGGACTCTTTCGAGGCTCAAGAGAGACAGTGAGATTTGTCTCTAGATACTGCAGCGGAAAAGGTCCTCACCTCATGTGGAGGGGAGAATCTCCTGGTTTTTCTCGAGTTGCAACAGGAAACTTGTGTTTCCTCTCGAATTATGGTGGCGATCTCAGGGACCCGCTCGTTTTGCCTCAGGAATGTCATGTCTCCAGGCAAGTTGCAAGGGGCCTCTCTGGATTCCTCTCCCGTCAGTGCAGGGGCTTAGGTTTTCATCTAAGAATCTCAGGGTTCCTCTCCAATGCTGACACGGATCTCAGGGTTCCTATGTGCTGGGGTCCAGCCCCCATGGGATCCAGGATTACCCTCAAGAGATAATGCATCGGCAAAGAAATGTAGAGAGAGATAAAGAAAGAATGTTGCAGGTAAGTAAATGGAGGAGAGAAAGAGGCTGATATTCCTCTGTTTACACTGGAAGTTAAAAACCCCAAGACAAGGTACTTACTCTATTCATGTAGGCCACAGGCGCCCCCCCTGGTCTCCCATGGAAGTGAAGATGCAGAGTGCCTTCCCATTCAGGTCTTAGCAGCCCAGGCCAGAAAGTGAATGCAGAGAGCCACTGTGCTCCAAGGGATCAGCCTGAAAAAGAGAGTAAGAGGATAAAGAAAGAAAGAAAGAAAGTAAGACATGGGGTGACCAAGCTTCAGTGAGTGAGGCCCATAACTTATTTTCATAAGGAACTTTTATACCTTGTCTTTACGTTGAGGGAAATGAATGATGCAAAGTCATACAGAGTAAGCCCAAACATTACATCTGTTTTGTCTTTATCGAAACCAGGATTTTTTTCTGCATACCTTTCCCATAAACAATGTTGTGTACATTATCTTCTGGCCTTGGAGGCCTGTCAACATTTTATGACCCTCTTTTGATAAAAGGCTGCTCAACCAGAAACCTCATTTTCCCTTGAAATGTTTTCTTTATATTTTTAATCTTTGTCAGCCTCTAAAAGTATTAAACAGTTACATTTCTCATGGAGAAAAGGTGCAGTGAGTTACAACAAAGAAAGAAACAATTGTTCGAAGGTCTGATATGGTTTATTCCAAGGTTATTGCTCGGTTTTCTTAAATTTCAACTACATTAACTATTGCACTCCCAGGTGCACAGTGGAGAAGAGACATGAGAACTTAGCTGCAAGCGTTGCCTCAACAATGAAATCCTAAACCAGCACTACTCTAATAGCTTTTAACTCTTTGAAAGGCTATATATTTTTAGAATGTTTTAGGATTCCTGTGCTTCTCACAGTTGGGAGGCTGTGAATAATCACATGCATAGCTGAAAGAGTCTGGATAAACCTGTCAGACAAGCTAGAATGCCAACAGAGGGGGGTTGAATTGAAAGATTCCTTTCATGTCCAGGAGACTTATTAGCTACAGCCCTAAGTTGATTTTCTCCGAGAATGATGGTTGGGGATAGCCTTCTGTTAATGTCAGAAGAGTTGGTGAAAGGCACAAAATAGTAAGACAGACAGATTCTGGTTTTGGCTTAGATGCTTGAGCAGGTCCAGGGGGTCCCTCGAGTCCTGATCCGCCTTGCTTGCCTGGTCTCTTCCACATGACCTTCTCATGGGTGGGATCTCCCATGCTGGCTCCCAGCATCTCCCCCTTTTTTAGTTTTTAAGACAGCCAGATGTAATTCAGCCGCAGGCTTCTGAGTGCTCTGTTGAAGAATTTTAACAATACAAGGAAGAATCAATATAAGAAGCAGAATTAAAGCGGCCACAGAAGCATAGATAAAAATAGTAGACAGAATGTTTTTCTTGATAAAATTAAAAAATGTATGGGAAAAGTCACTTGTTACTCCTGCAGCAGTAAAATCTAATCGGGAGTGTTCCATGATCTCTACCTGACCGTGAAGTTTTCCCAAATCCAAACCAATGCTGGAGCCGTTCCATATCCCCGAAACGTGACTCCCGATTCCCTCCTAGCCACAATCTGTCTTGTTTACTCCCAGGGTGCCACACAAATCCACCACAGTTGACACGACAGGACAATGCCAACTCCACTTTCGAAGCCTACAATTCAGTGCCTACATGCATCACTGCCTCCTCCAGGGCATCCACCCCCACCTCTCGCTTCCCATCTACAACCTCCTGTGTTGCCAACGCCAAAGAAACATTTCTGGACATAGTATCAACATACTGGGCAGTATGTTCTTGTTGAGCCAACGACATCACTGTCACAGCAACAGCAACAGTAACAGTAGTAATTGAAGTAACAGAAGAAATTGCTGTTGTTAAAGCTGATATTCTTAAGATAAGTAAGCCCACAAACCATCGTGATTGCATTAAATCTTGCAGTTGTAGCACAGCAAGACCATAGTTGTCATACCAATTAGTGGTTACAGTACAGGCCCCTTAAGATAGGGTGGACCTTGTAACACCACAAAGGAGCAAACATTATATTGAGGGGTCAAACAAGATGAGAGCTTACATTGTTTACAAGATATTACATTAGGTCCACCTGAATAATTTTTTGTACATTAAGTTTTTTCCAAGATCTCTGCTGTTGGTCGTCTTAGAGTCTGTTGGACTTTTCAGGTGGGCGGTGGAGGCAGGGGCAGGGGAGTGTCTTTCTTCTTTTGTGGTCGAAGCAATGGGGGAACTGGATGTCTGGGGGGCTGTGACATGGTGAATCAGTCTGTCTGGCATCCAAACAGGAGAAGTAGAATCCTTTTGGGTCCCTGTTTGGGTGCAACTTGCTGGGGTCCAGCCCCCACAGGATCCAGGGGTACCCTCAGGAGAGACTGTGTCGGTGAAGAGATTTAGAGAGAGATAAAGAAAGAATGTTGCAGATAAGAAAATAGAGGCGAGAAAGAGGCTGATATTCCTTGGTTTACACAGAAAGTCAATAAAGCCCCAAGACAAGGGACTTGCTCTGTTCACATAGGCCGTAGGAGACCTCCTGGTCTCCCGAGGGAGTGAAGACACAGAGCGCCTTTCTGTTAAGGTCCTAGAAGCCCAGGCAGGAAAGTGAACACGGAGAGCTTCAGTGCTCCAAGGGATCAGCCTGAAAAAGAGAGTAAGAGAGAGAAAGAAAGAAAGACCAACAGACAGACAGACATGGGGTGACAAGCTTCAGTGAGTGAGGCCCATAATTTTATTTTTCAGGGAAGCTTTTATACCTCGACTTGTACATAGAGGGAAATGAAAGATGCAAAGTCATACAGAGTCAGCCCAAACATTACATCTGTTTTGTCTTTATAGAAACCAGGATTTTTTCTGCATACCTTTCCCATAAACAATGTTGTGTACATTATCTTCTGGCCTTGGAGGCCTGTGAACATTTTATGATCCTCTTTTGATAAAGGCTGCTCAACCAGAAAACTTATTTTCCCTTGAAATGTTTCTTCTTTATATTTTTAATCTATGTCAGGCTCAGAAAGTATTAAACAGAGTTATATTTCTCACGGAGCAAAGGTGCAGTGAGTTACAACAAAGAAAGAACCAAACAGTTCAAAGGTCTGATATGGTTAATTCCAAGGTTATTGCTTGTTTTTCTTAAATTTCAACTACATTAACTATTGCACTCCCAGGTGCACAGTGGAGAAGAGATATGGGAACTTAGCAACAAGCTTTGGCTCAACAAAGAAATCCTACACCAGCACTATTCTAAGAGCTTTTAACTCTTTGAAAAGCTTTATATTTTTAGAATGTTTTAGGCTTCCCGTGCTTCTCACAGTTGGGAGGCTGTGAATAATCACATGCGTAGCTGCAAGGGCCTGGATAAACCTGTCAGGCATGCTAGAATGCCAACAGAGGGGATTTGAATTGAAATATTATTTTCATGTCCATGACTTATTAGCTAGAGCAATGAGTTGATTTTCTCCAGAGTACGGTGATCGGGGATAGCTCCCTGTTAATATCAGAAGAGTTGGTGAAAGGCACAAAATAGTAAGACAGACAGATTCTGGTTTTGGGGTAGATGCTTGAAGAGGTCCAGGGGTTCCCTCGAGTCCTGATCTGCCTTGCTCTTCAGGTCTCTTCCACATGACCTTCTCATGGGTGGGATCTCTCGTGCTGGTTCTCGGCACCTATGGAGTTTCAACAGGGGAGTCAGGCCTTGTCTCATGTGGAGACATGGAAGTCCACTTTCCTCTCGATGCGTAAAAGTAGTGTCAGGCTTCCTGTTGCATTGACATAGGGATCTGTGGCTTTCTCTTTAGGTGCCACAGGGCTGTCACACCTTTCATCGTGTTTTGAATTGATACTCAGGGTGACAGTCGATTCAGGGCAGGGGAATCAGGTTTATGTGGAGTGGATTTGGACATTGGGGTCTTTTGGAATTGTGGCACGACCCCTGGAGTTCTTTTCGAGTTTCAAGTGGAGACCGACTCCTCTTGAGGTGCTGCGGGAACGCCAGGATTCCTTTCCTGACGAAGCAGGGAAATGGACCCTCATTTCGAGATGAGGAGGTAAAAATGGGGCTCTTCTTGAGTTGAGGCAGGACCCTCAGTGTTCATCTCGAGTGGAGACGGGTATGTTGGGGAACTTCTTGAGTTGCATCAAGGGTGTCAAGGACCCTTTTGAGGCTTAACAGTGAAGGTGGGATTTCTCTCGAGATGCCGCAGCAGAAAAGGGCCTCATCTTGTGTTGAGGGGAGAATCTTCTGGTTTTTCTCGAGTTGTGGCAGGAAACTTGGGGTTCATCTCGAGTTACGCTTCAGACCTCAGGGAAACCCACATGTTGCCTCAGAAAAGTCAAGTCTCCATGTCAGTTGTGAGGGGCCTCTCGGGATTCCTCTCCAGTCGTTACCGGGGTCTAGGTCCTCATCTGCAGTTGAGGCCAGAACCTCAGGGTTCCTCTCCAGTGCTGACCTGGATCTTGGGGTCCTATTAAGTTTTCACAGGGGAGTCAGGCCTCGTCTCTTGTGGAAACATGCAAGTCCGCTTTCCTTTTGAGCTGTAAAAGTAGTGTCAAGCTTCCTGTCGAGTTGACATAGGGATCTGTGGCTTTCTCTCGAGGTGCCACAGGGTGTCACACCTGCCACTGTGTTTGGAGTCGATGCTCGGGGTGACAGTTGAGTCAGTGCAGGGGAATCAGGTTTATCTGGAGTGGATAGGGACATCGGGGTTTTTGGAATTGTGGCACGACCCCTGGAGTTCCTCTCGAGTTTCAAGTTGAGACTGGCTCCTCTTGAGGTGCGACGGGAATGCTGGTATTCCTTTCCCAAAGAAATATGCTAATGGACCCTCATGTCGAGATGAGGAGGGAAAAACGGTGCTCTTCTTGAGTTGTGGCGGGACACTCAGTGTTCCTCTGGAGTGGAGACAGGTATGTCGGGGAACTTCTTAAGTTTCATCAAGTGTGTCAAGGACCTTTTTGAGGCTCAGGAGGGAAGGTGAGATTTCTCTCATGGTGCCACAGCGGAAATGGGCCACATCTCACGTTGAGGGGATAATCTGGTTTTTCTCGAGTTGCAGCATGAACCTTGGGGTTCCTCTCGGTTTACGACGGGGATCTCAGGGACCTGCTCGTGTTGCCTCAGGAAAGTCAAGTCTCTATGCTAGATGCGAGGGGCCTCTCAGGATTCCTCTCCAGTCCGTGCTGGGCCTAGGTCCTCATCTGGAGTTGAGGCCAGAACCTCAAGGTTCTTCTCCAGGGCTGACATGGATCTCAGCATTCCTATGAAGTTTCACCAGGGGAGTCAGGCCTCGTCTCGTTTAAAGACATGCAAGTCTGATCACCTCTTGAGGTGTAAAAGTAGTGTCAGGGATCCTGTCTAATTGACATAGGGATCTGTGTCTTTCTCTCTAGGTGCCACAGGGCTGTCACACCGGCCATTGTGTTTTGAGTCGATACTCGGAGTGACAGTCGAGTCAGGGCAGGGTATTCAGGTTTATCTTCAGTGGATTGGGACATCGGGGTCTTTTGGAATTGTGACACAACCACTGGAATTCCTCTTGTGTTTCAAGTTGAGATCGCCTCCTCTTGAGGTGTGACGGGAATGCCAGGATACCTTTCCTGATGAAGCAGGGAAATGGACCCTCATCTAGAGATGAGGAGGGAAAAACGGGGCTCTTCTTGAGTCGTGGTGGAACTCTAGGTGTTCCTCTCGAGTGGAGACGGTTATGTCGGGGAACTTCTTGAGTGGCATCAATGGTGTGAAGGACCCTTTCGAGTTTCAAGAGGGAAGGTGTGATTTCCCTTGAGATGCCACAGTGGAAAAGGGCCTCATCTCTCGTTGAGGGGAGAATCTCCTGGTTTTTCTTGAGTTGTGGCAGGAAACTTGGGGTTCCTCTCAAGTTACGATGGGGACCCCAGGGACCCACTCGTGTTGCCTCAGGAAAGTCAAGTCTCCATGCGAGTTGCGAGCGGCCTCTCGGGTTTCCTGTCCAGTCGGTGCCGGATTCTAGGTCCTCATCTAGAGTTGAGGCTGAAAACTCAGGGTTCCTCTCTGGTGCTGATGTTAATCTCTTGGTTCCTTTGGAGTTTCCACAGGGGAGTCAGGCCTTGTCTCGTGTGGAGACATGCAGGTCCACTTACCTCTCAAGCTGTGAAAGTAGTGTCAGGCTTCCAGTCGAGTTGACATAGGGATCGGTGGCTTTCTCTTGAGATGCCTTAGGCTCTCAGACCTGCCATCGTGTATGGAGTTGGTACTTGGGGTGACAGACGAGTCAGTGCAGGGGAATCAGGTTTATGTGATGTCGATTAAGACATTGGGATCTTTTTGTATTGTGACACTATCAGGGGCCAGCCACAGTTGGATCCTGGGTATCCTCAGGGGAACGGCGTTGGCGACCAAGAGGAATGATTTATTTAGAGATATAGAAAGAGATAAATAAGGAATATAGCAGTTAGGAAAATATAGGAGATAAAGAGTCTGATATTCCTTGATTTATGCAGAAAGCAAATAAAATTCCAGACAAGGAACTTTCACGGTTCACGTAGGCCGCAGGCGCCTTCCCGGTTTCCAGAAGGAGTGAAGATGCAGAGCGCCTTCCCATTCAGGTCTTTGAAGCTCAGGAAAAAAGTGAACATGGCAAGCCCCTGCACTCCAAGGAATCAGCCTGAAAAGGAGAGAAAGCAAGAATGACACAGGGGAAACCAGTCTTTCAAGGAACTGCTCCATCTCTTCATTTTTCAGGGAAGCTTTTATACTTTAAGTTGTACATAGAGATAAATGTAAGAAGCAGAATCACGCAGGGTCAGCTGTTCTGACCCTTATCTAAAGACAGAGTGTTCTTTGCATATCTTTGTTCTTACAAGGGTCTTATGTTTGTTTACAATATCTTCTGGTCTGGAGACCAATTAACATTTTATGGCCCCATCTTTCTTTCTATTGATAAAGGTTCAGTTCAGTTCAGTTCAGTCACTCAGTCGTGTCTGATTCTTTGGGACCCTATGAATCGCAGCACGCCAGGCCTCCTTGTCCATCCCCAACTCCCAGAGTTCACTCAAACTCATGTCCATCAAGTCAGTGATGCCATCCAGCCATCTCATACTCTGTCGTCCCCTTTACCTCCTGCCCCCAATCCCTCCCAGCATCAGAATCTTTTCCAATGAGTCAACTCTTCGCATGAGGTGGCCAAAGTACTGGAGTTTCAGCTTAAGCATCATTCCTTCCAAAGAAATCCCAGGGTTGATCTCCTTCAGAATGGACTGGTTGGATCTCCTTGCAGTTCAAGGGACTCTCAAGAGTCTTCTCCAACACCACAGTTCAAAAGCATCAAGTCTTCATCGCTCAGCCTTCTTCAAAGTCCAAATCTCACATCCATACATGACTACTGGAAAAACCATAGCCTTGACTAGACAGACTTTAGTCGGCAAAGTAATGTCTCTGCTTTTGAATATGCTATCTAGGTTGGTCATAACTTTTCTTCCAAGGAGTAAGCGTCTTTTAATTTCATGGCTGCAATCACCATCTGAAGTGATTTTGGAGTCCAAAAAAATAAAGTCAGCCACTGTTTCCACTGTTTCCCCATCTATTTCCCATGAAGTGATGGGACCGGATGCCACGATCTTCATTTTCTGAATGTTGAGTTTTAAGCCAACTTTTTCACTCTCCTCTTTTACTTTCATCAAGAGGCTTTTTAGTTCCTCTTCACTTTCTGCCATAAGGGTGGTGTCATCTGCATATCTGAGGTTATTTATATTTCTCCTGGCAATCTTGGTTCCAGCTTGTGTTTCTTCCAGTTCAGCGTCAATCAGAACACTTGTTTTCCCTTAAGATATTTTTTCTGAAATCTGCTTAGTCTTAAGAAGGTGATAAAGTTACATTCTTACATAGCAAGGATACAACGATTTATAACAAAGAAAGAGAAGTACAGTAATATATAACAAAGAGAAAATTCATTAACTAAAAAGTCCAATATTGCTCACATCAAAACTATTATACTTCTTTTTCTACATTCCAATTACATTGATACACTCCCAGGTGCCTGAGGATATGGAGGCCTAGCAGCAATCATTAACTCAGCAATGAAACCCTTCACTAACATGATTTTTATCTTTAGAAAAGCCCTATGCTAACTAAGACTTTCAAAATACTCCAAAATCTCTGTCTGTTTTATGGTTGAGAAGTTATAAACAATCATGTGTGTAGTAGCAAGAGTGTGGATAAACCTGTCCCACAAGCTAGACTGCCAGCAGAGAGGTCTGAGGTGAGACACTCCTTTTGTATGCTAGAAGACTATTAACTGGAGATCTAAGTTAATTTTCCAGAGAAATGTGGTCGAGGATAGCCCCTGTTAATGTCAGAAGAGTGTAGTATAGAGACAGTCAAAAGACAGATTTTGGCTTCGGGTCCTCGGGTAGAGGACCCCTTGAGACCTGATCTGCATTGCACTGTCAAGCTCTTCTGCATGACCTTGTCATGGGTGGGGTTGGGGAGTCCCTCGAGTCCTGATCCTGCCTTGCCCACCAGGCTCTTCCGCATGACCTTGTCATGGATAGGATCTCTCGTGTTGGCTCACGGCCTGGCACAAACTCTGGAGTTCCTCTCGAGTTTCAAGTTGACAACGCCTCCTCTTGAGGTGTGACAGGAACACCAGGATTCCTTTCCCGACGAAGCAGGGAAACGGACCCTTATCTAGAGATGAGGAGGGCAAAACGGGGCTCTTCTTGAGTTGTGGCGGGACACTCGGTGTTCCTCTCGAGTGGAGACGGGTATGTCAGGGAACTTCTTGAGTTGCATCAAGGGTGTCAAGGACCCTTTCGAGGAGCAAGAGGGAAGGTGGGATTTCTCTCAAGATGCTGCAGCAGAAAACGGCCTCATCTCACGTTGAGGGGAGAATCTCCTGGTTTTTCTCAACTTGCAGCAGGAAACCTGGGGTTCCTCTCAGTTATGACAGGACCTCAGGGACTTGTCCGTGTTGTCTCAGGAAAGTCAAGTCTCCATGGAGTTGCAAGGGGCTTCTTGGGGTTCCTCTCCAGTCGGTGCAGGTGCCTAGGTCTTCATCTCGAGTTGAGGCTGGAACCTCAGGGTTCTTCTCCAGTGCTGACTTGGATCTCGGGGTTCCTATGGAGTTTCAAAAGGGAAGTCAGGCCTCGTCTAGTGTGGGAGACATGGAAGTCCGCTTTCCTCTCGAGCTGGAAAAGTAGTGTCAGGCTTTCTGTCAAGTTGACACAGGGATCGGTGGCTTTCTCTCGGGGTGCCACAGGGCTGTCATACCTTCCATCGTGTTTTGAGTTGATCCTCGGGTGGTAATCACGTCAGTGCAGGGGAGTCAGGTTGATCTGGAGTGGATTGGGACATCGGGGTTTTTTTGGAATTGTGGCATGACCCTGGAGTTCCTCTCGAGATTCAAGTTTAGAGGGCCTCCTCTTGAGGTGCGATGGAATGCTGTCATTCCTTTCCCAAAGAAGCAGGGAAAGAGACTCTCATCTCGAGATGAGGAAGGAAAAAAAAACGGGGCTCTTCTTGAGTTGTGGGCGGGACACTCGGTGTTCCTCGGCGAGTGGAGACGGGTATGTCAGTGAACTTCTTGAGTTGCATCAAGGGTGTCCAAGGACCCTTTTGAGGCTCAAGAGGGAATGTGGGGTTTCTCTTGAGATATCACAGCCAAAAAGGGCCTCATTTCGCATTGAGGGGAGAACCTCCTGTCTTTTCTCCAGTTGCGGCAGGAAACCTGGGTTTCCTCTCGAGTTACGACGGCGACCTGAGGGACCTGCTCGTGTTTCCTCAGGAAAGTCCAGTCTCCATGAGAGTTAGGAGGGGCCTCATGGGATTCCTCTCCAGTTGGTGCCAAGTTGAGGTCTTCATCTGGAGTTGAGGCCGGAACCTCAAGTTTCCTCTCCAGTGCTGACATGGATCTCGGGGTTCCTAATGGAGTTTCAACAGGGGAGTCAGTCCTCGTCTCATGTGGGGACCTGAAAGTCTGCTTTCCTCTCGAGCTGTAAAAATAGTGTCAGGCTCCCTCTCCAATTGATACAGGGATCAGTTACTGAGGTCCAGCCCCGGTGGATCCAGGGTAATTTGATGGCGAGGACAGAGTCAGCAATTTTGAAAGAATTATTTAATTAGAGATGTAAAGAGAGATTTGGGAAGAATAGTGTATTACTAAAATCAGTGAAGAAAAGAGGCTGAATTACTTGGTTTATGCGGAAAACCAATAAAACCCCGAGACAAGGGGTTTGCACCGCCTTCATAGGCCACAGGTGTCTTCCTGGTCTCCCGGAGGAGTGGAGACACAAAGCACCTCCCCGTTCAGATCTTAGAAGTCCAGGCAAAATTAGTAGGCACAGCGAGCCTCCACGCTCCAGATGGGAATTCAGTCAGAAAAGGAGAGCGAGAAAGAACGACACAGGGAAACCAGTCTTTCCAGTAACTGGTCCGTTTCTTTATATTCCAGGCACGCTTTTATACTTTAAGTCATACAGAGATAATAAGAAAATACAAAGTCAAGTGGGGTCAGCAGTCCTGACTCTTATTGAAACCATGCTTTCTTTCTTTCTTTTTTTTAATTTTATTTTACTTTATTTTACTTTACAATACTATATTGGTTCTGCCACACATTTCTGCCACACATTGACTGAATCCACCATGGGGTGACTGCGAT
>NW_017189789.1:0-29622 GCF_001704415.2 Capra hircus | reverse complement strand
TTCTTAGATTAATGGGACCCTGCTGGAGCAGGAGCTGTCACTTTCCAGCTCGTGTTCTCTTGACTCTTCTCCAGGACTAAGGAGTTCACTGCTTATCTCCCACCTCTCCGCTGAAGGGCCTTTTTCCAGCTGTGGGAGCCCTTTGGACCATAGTCAAGCAAGTCCAAACCCCTGGATTCAACCGTCAGCTGGTGATGGATGGGGAGCTGGGAGATAAATGCCCCCAGTGTCCTTGTCTGTGAGCTGGAACAATTCTGTCTCCCAGCACTCTAAGCAGCCGAGTTGCCTAAGCGGTAACTTGTTAACACACTTTTCACTGGCTTCCTTCCCTTCTCTGTCTCACTTCTTCACTCCCTACAAATGTTTTCCTGGGATCACTTATAAAATAAAC
The DNA here is from genome assembly GCF_001704415.2 of Capra hircus. Lineage (NCBI taxonomy): Eukaryota > Metazoa > Chordata > Mammalia > Artiodactyla > Bovidae > Capra > Capra hircus. The sequence goes on along the minus strand of NW_017189789.1, from coordinate 29,231 downwards.
TATTTCCACTCAAATCCTTCTCATAGCCTGCTACCAGGGAAATCTAAACTATGACCAGAAACATCCTTCTAGTTACTGAAACATCTATTCACTCCCTGAAAAATGGCAACCCACTCCAGTATTCTTGCCTGAAGAATCCGCATTGACAGAGGAGCCTGATGAGCTAAAAGTCCATAGGGTCATAAAAAACTGGACAGAGCTGAAGCGACTTAGTATGCATGAACCCATAAAAGTGCTAGCTAATACTGTAAACCCTGGGTTACCCCATACAATAGCACTATCTACATGATAATTTTGAGGACTTGAATTGCATCTGGTCCAAATTTGAGAAGTGCCATAACTGTAAGATAAGATACACAATAGATTTCAAAGACAGAAAAACATTTTTTTGTCTCATTAATGATTTTTATATTGATTATACGTTAATAGTATTTTGGATACACTGGTGTAAAAATGTCTTATTGATATTATCTTTACTTGTTCCTTTTAAAATGGCTACTACAAATTTAACATTACAGATGTGGTTCACTTTTTATTTCTATGGACAGGACTGCTGTAACCAATGGACAGGCTCTGGCACCACAAATCTCTCATAGTCAAGAAAGCAAATTAATAACATTCATGTTATTATACAAATAACCTTGAATGTGATCTAATTCATGGAAGAGAAATCATCCTCACATTTCAGAACTTTGTTACTCATAATGAATTACTTCTGTCACTTCCCACTGGCTCTCAGACATACTTGCATTATGACACTTTCACAGAGAGTCCTGGTATAAAAACTTAAACCAAATTCCTTACTTTGGGTCAATATATTCTATTTGATCTTCCTTTAAGATGTTATAATAATAATGGAATCGAGTTATTTTGTTCTCAGTTCATTTGGAACACTAGCCAATTACTGAGATGAGTTGTCCACAAACTGTTAAGAGTTGATAAAGACATCCTCAGAAAAGAATATACCTAAAAAATTGAAATTCCTTCTTTCATTAGGCTCACAATCTAGAGAAAGAATAGGTAAAAAGGAAATTTCAGCAAAAGAGTAAAAAATAATAAAATAACACAAACACATTCATTCTTACCCTGATAAATTAAGGATGTTTTGTGATGCTGTTGGCGCTGATTGTGTCACATGGTTTCACGTTTCAAATGTTTTTCATCCAAATAAAGAGGCCTAATAGCCATCAAAAAAAAAAACACAAAGAAAACCAGAATACCCCATCCTAATGAAGGCAAAGTCTGATAGGCACTGTAGTATATTATTGACAAAATATAAATTACAATTTTTTTTCAGAAAATAATCTAACAATATTTATTTATCATTAAGAGCCTTAAAAATGTCACAGCAGGATCCTCCATGATCCACCTCCTAGAATACTGGAAATAAAAGCAAAAATAAACAAATAGGATCTAATTAAAAGTAAAAGCTTCTGCACAACAAAGGAAACTATAAGCAAGGTGAAAAGACAGCCTTTGGAATGGGAGAAAACAATAGCAAATGAAGCAACTGACAAACAACTAATCTCAAAAATATACAAGCAACTTATGCAGCTCAACTCCAGAAAAATAAACGATCCAATCAAAAAATGGGCCAAAGAACTAAATAGACATTTCTCCAAAGAAGATATACGGATGGCTAACAAACACATGAAAAGATGCTCAACATCACTCATTATCAGAGAAATGCAAATCAAGAACACAATGAGGTACCATTTCACACCAGTCAGAATGGCTGCAATCCAAAAGTCTACAAGCAATAAATGTTGGAGTGTGTGTGGAGAAAAGAGAACCCTCTTACACTGTTGGTGGGAATGCAAACTAGTATAGCCACTATGGAGAACAGTGTGGAGATTCCTTAAAGAAAATGCAAATAGAACTGCCTTATGACCCAGAAATCCCACTGCTGGGCATACACACCGAGGAAACCAGAATTGAAAGAGACATATGTACCCCAATGTTCATTGCAGCACTGTTTATAATAGCCAGGACATGGAAACAACCTAGATGTCCATCAGCAGATGAATGGATAAGAAAGCTGTGGTACATATACACAGTGGAGTATTACTCAGCCATTAAAAAGAATACATTTGAATCAGGTCTAATGAGATGGATGAAACTGGAGCCGATTATACAGAGTGAAGTAAGCCAGAAAGAAAAACACCAATACAGTATACTAACACATATATATGGAATTTAGAAAGATGGTAATGATGACCTTGTATGCGAGATAGCATAAGAGACACAGATGTATAGAACGGACTTTTGGACTCTGAGGGAGAGGGAGAGGGTGGGATGATTTGGGAGAACGACATTGAAACATGTATACTATCATGTAAGAAACTAATCGCCAGTCTATGTTCGATGCAGGATACAGGATGCTTGGGGCTGGTGCACGGGGATGCTCCAGGGAGATGATATGGGGTGGGAGGTGGGAAGGGGATTCAGGATTGGGAGCTCATATACACCTGTGGCAGATTCATGTCAATGTATGGCAAAACCAATACAGTATTGTAAAGTAAAAGTAAAAATAAAATTTAAAAAATAAATTAATAAATAATAAAAAGAAAAAAGAAAAAAAGGGTTCATTCTTTTTGACTCAATAAGATTTCCACCTTGAAGATGAAGATAACAAGTCAGCTATAGCCAGCTATTTATGTACAAATACTCAAACAGTAAATAATCTTCCTGCAATGCAGGAGACCAGGATTCAATACCTGGATCAGGAAGGTCCCGTGGAGAAGGAAATGGCAACCAAGTCCAGGAAGTACTCTTGCCTGGAGAATTCCATGGACAGAGGAACCTAGCAGGATATAGTTCATGGGATCACAAAGAGTCGGACATGACTGAGCGACTAATTTTCACTTTCATGTTTCTCAGAGCAGTGTTTATTATAACATTAGAATTTAGAAACATCCTAACTTCTAAGTTCAGCAATAGCAAAATGATTGAATAAATCATGAATCATTTTTAGAGAAGTGCTTCAGATTTCCCTGGTGGTAGAGTGGGTAAGAATCCATGTGCCAATGTAGGGGACACAGGTTCAATCCCTGGTCCAGGAAGATCCCACATGCGCCCAAGGTGCAATTAAGCCCAAGCACCACAACTACTGAAGCCTGCGTGCTTAGAGCCCATGCTCCACCACAAGAGAAGTCACTGCAATGAAAAGCCTGTTCAGTTCAGTTCAGTTCAGTTGCTCAGTCGTATCTGACTTTTTGCAGCCTCATGGACTGCAACACTCCAGGCTTCCCTGTCCATCTCCAACTCCCAGAGCTTGCTGAAACTCATGACCATTGACTCAGTGATGCCATCCAACCATCTCATCCTCTGTTCCCCTTCTCCTCCCACCTTCAATCTTTCCCAGCATCAGGGTCTTTTCAGTTCTTCACATCAGGTGGCCAAAGTATTGGAGTTGCAGCTTCAACATCATTCCTTCCAGTGAATATTCAGGGTTGATTTCATTTAGGATTGACTGGTTTGATCTCCTTGCAGTCCTGGGGATTCTGAAGAATCTTCTCCAAGACCACAGTTCAAAAGCATCAGTTCTTTGGGGCTCAGATTTCTTTATGGTCCGATTCTCACATCCATAAATGACTACTGGAAAAACCACAGCTTTGACTAGACAGATTTCTGTTGGCAGAGTAATGTCTCTGCTTTTTAACATGCTGTCTAGGTTGGTCAGAGCTTTTCTACCAAGGAGCAAGCATCTCTTAATTTCATGACTGCAGTCACCATCTGCAGTGATTTTGGAGCCTAAGAAAATAAAGTCTGTCAGTGTTTCCTTTGTTTCTGCATCTATTTACCATGAAGTGATGGGACGGGATGCCATGGTCTTTGTTTTTTGAATGTTGAAATTTAAGCCAGCTTTTTCACTCTCCCCTTCCACTTTCATCAAAATGTTCCTTAGTTCCTCTCCTCTTTCTACCATAATGTTGGTATTATCTGCATATTTGAAGCTATTGATATTTCTCCTGGAAATCTTGATTCCAGCTTGTGCTTCATCCAGCCCAGCATTTCACGTGATGTACTCTGCATGTAAGTTGCATAAACTGTGTGACAATACACAGCCTTGACAGACTCCTTTCCCAATTTGGAGCTAGTCCATTATTCCATGTCTGGTTCTAATTCTTATTTCTTGACCTGCATACAGATTTCTCAAGAGGCAGGTCAGGTGGTCTGATATTTCCATCTCTTAAAGAATTTTAAATAGTATCTTACAACCCACAAAGTCAAAGGCTTTGGCATAATCAAGAAAGCAGAAGTAGATGTTTATCTGGTATTCTCTTGATTTTTCTTTGATCCAACAGATGTTGGCAATTTGGTCACTTGTTCCTCTGCTTTTTTAAAATTCAGCTTGAATTTCTGTAAGTTTTCAGTTCATGTAGTGTTGAAGCCTAGCTTGGAGAATTTGAGAATTACTTTGCTGAGTGAGGCCCCAGAGAAGCCTTCTGATGGCTGCAGCTCCAGTGTGCATCTGATTCCAGCCTCATGAGGGACTCTGAGCCAGATCACCCAGCCAAGTTGCTTCCAGATTACTGACCTTCAGAAATTCTCCAAGATTTGGAGTATCCGGAGTCTTCAGCAGAGGCATGAGTAGGCAGTGGCCTGCTGCTGGGTTAGGGGCACTGAAGGCAACATTGTGTGCACAAATCCTTTTGAAGGAGGTCTCCATTATCTTCATTACCCACACCATTGTTTGGCCTTAGGCCAAACAACAGAGACAGAACACAGCCCCGCCCATTAACAGAAAATTGTATTAAAGATTTACTGAGCATTGCCCCACCCATCTGAATAAGACCCAGTTTCCCTCACAACCAATCTCTCATCAGGAAGCTTCCATAAGCCTCTTATCCTTATCTATCAGAGGCCAGACAGAAGGAAAACCACAATCACAGAAAACTAACCAAACTGATCACATGGATCACAGCCTTGTCTAAACTCAATGAAACTATGAGCCATTCCATGTAGGGCCACCCAAGATGGATAGGTCATGGTGGAGAGTTCTGACAGAACATGGTCCACTGGAGAAGCAAATGGCAAACCACTTCAGTATTCTTGCCTTGGGAAACCCATGAACAGTATGAATAGCTCATCTTCCACAACAAACAGTAGCCCCCACTCACCACAAATGGAGAAAACCTAGGCAGCAACAAAGACCTAGAACAACAACAGCAAAAATGGTATTGAAAGCTTTGAACAATGACCAAAATGGGAGAAGATCTTTAAAAAGCTGGATGCGGAGAGTGTACTGATGAAAGCAACAAAGAAGTTGTGAGGTATTCCAGCAAAGAAGCTATTAGGCTTTGCCTGCCATTCCCATTCCTTCATTTCTCTTTCATGGCAAAACGTGTTGTGTATCACCCGTCAGCTCAGAATCAGCCCGCTGTATATTGACTTATCTTTACTGCACTGACAGCTAATACCTTTTTCTGACTCAACTGCAGGTTCTTTCTGGATTCTTACTTTGTAGTAGGTTTTGCTGGATTCTGCCTGGTGATGGTATTTTACTATTGACCAGAGTCTACCACACAGAGAAATCGAGATCAAAGTGATAGTTTTTTTTTTTGGGGGGGGGGCGGCAGGGGAGGAGTTTGTTTGTTTTACTCCTGCGGTGGGTTTCTCTGGATTCTGTGTGGTGACAATATTTTACTATTGACAACAATCTACCAGATGGAACATCCACGCAAGGTGATAGCTTTAGAAAAGAAGTGACTGGGAAAGAGCAACTGGCTTTTGGTTCAAGGCTGGTAGTTTTGGTCTGAGAGCCTGAGGTGCCACCTCATCAAATGAGCTGATCTGTAAGGATACATTTAACTCCATGTCACGTAGCCACACAAAGTTCAGAATCAAATTATGTGGTATAGCTTGCTTGTATCCCATAAGAGGCGCCACTCTGTCTAAATTGAGACAAAATTTTGGACTAAAAGTTTTGATACATTTATGTGTATGTCACTTATTGTTCTGCAACAGCCAAGAGACTTAAGTTTCTACTTGTTAATCAAAACAGCCAGGGAAGCTATTTCTAGCACACATCTAGATGTCCTGTTGGGTCATAACCTTTACTCTGCTAACCTCAAACCACTTTTCTTATTTCAAAATTTAGAATTTCACCCAACAACTGATTACCAAGTATTGCCATCCATTTCTGTTAAGTTGTTCAGTTTCCATAAAACAATCATCTCTGTATCCATAATGGGTCTTCTTTGTAGATCCATTTAGGTGTTTCATTACATTTTCCTCCGCTGTTTAAAAAATAGAAGATGGAAAGAATCAATATGCTAATATTAACAATTAATGTAAATTAATTAATTTACAATTAATGTAAATATGGAGACAGCATGAAATGAAAGAAAGGAGGTGACACTTCAGACTGGATTGGATGCATATTTGAAGTAAGCTGGTTCATTATGTATTTAATTTTTAAGGAAGAGAGACCATTTTTTTGAACCTATGAAATATCTAGGGCAACTTTATTCAAACTACCAAAATTTGGAAGCAATCAAGATATCCTTCAACAGGTGAATAGATAAACTGGTTCATCCTGGCAATGGAGTACTACTCAGCACTAAAAAGAAATGAGCTACCGACACATGAAACAACACGGAGGAAACGTAGATGCTCATTACTGAGTGAAAGGAGTCAGTCTGAAAAGGCTACATGCTGTATGATTCTAACTATATGACAGAAAGGCAAAACTATGGAGACAGTAAAAGATCAGTGTTGCCGGAGGGTGGAGGTGGGATGAGAGCTGAGTAGATGGAGCACAGGGGATTTTATACCACAATGATGGAAATGTTATCATACATTTGTCTAAACCCATGGAATGCATGACACCAAGAGTGAACCCTGATGTAAACTATGGATTTGGGGTGACTGATGTGTCTCTATAGATTCATCAGATGTAGCAAATCTTTCACTCTATGTTGATAGTGGGGAGGCTATGGGGTATGGGGGCAGGGGAGAGAAGGAAATCTCTGTGCCTGCCCCACCCCACCTGCCCCAGAAAGAAAAATCTATGAAATGCTTGTGAGACACTGATGATTATACGTTCAAACTTCCCTGGTTGTCCAGTGGTTAAGAATCCACATGCCAACACAGGAGACGTGGGTTCTATCCCTGCCCTCAGAAGATCCCACAGGCTGTGTAACCCACACTCTAGAGCCTGTGCTCTGCAACTACTAAGCTGACAAACCATAACTCCTGAAGCATGTGTGCCCTAGGGCCTGTGCTCCACAACAAGAGAAGCCACTGCAATGAGAAGCCCATCCACCACAATGAAGAGTAGCCCCTGCCCACTGCAAGTAGAGAAAACCCACGCATAGCAACAAAGACCTAGCAGGGCAAAAATTAAAATAAGCAAATAAATAACAATTTTAAAAAATGAAGTGTTATAATAGAGAAAATGAGATTTTTAAAGTTATAGATTGAGATTCATATTAATAAAATGTCCCATTGATCCCTTATAGTATTTCTTAGACTTATAAATCACATGATAACTTTCTTCAGTTTAATCAAGAAAATAAGAACAATTTACCTTTTCTCTTGTCAATTTTAAAAATGACTTATAAAACACTACCAGAGTTATGATCTCCTTCCAACCCCTTGCAAATCAAGTCCATTTTGCTTCATTAAATTTTCTGTTTATTAAATATAACTTCAGTGAAATTAAGATAAATTGAGTTTGAGGTAACAAATACATCTATAAAATTAATTTGCATTACATGTTATTAATACTTAATCTATATTTTAGATACTCTTATAATATTCAGAGGTTAAGAAACTGAAATATTCTTTCTAAACATAAAGAACTTTAGAATTATTTGTTTTCTGAGAAGAGACTCCCTTGCTTCCTTTTATACAGCCTACTTTCAATTGCACTCTCAGGGAAGCGGTGGGTATAAAAGTACCAAACTGCATCTGAATGAAATGTATTTCCTACCCTCACCAAGCATACAACTTATAATGTGTGTACCATTCCCATTCTTAAGTCACACCTTTGCGTGAAGGCTTTCATTATATGTGGACAACAGTTATGAAGTCCATCATGTGTCAATATTAAAACAAAAGTAATTACTTTTTATGGACACTTTTTCTAACATGTATTGCGGATGTCCCTCCGTCGCAGTTTGCAGAACATCATGACAAACGTTATTAACTATTTGATATCATTACCAGCAGTAGTATGATGCCATTTGGTGCAATACTCTTAGGGTCTAACTAACATAGGTATAGGGGGTTACAGATTCATGTATATACACTTACTAACAACAAATTAACTTTTAAAAATTTCACATTTATTTTTTCTATATTTTATTTCTTATCTTGTCTAATAATACTTTATATTTTACTACTTTTAAACTAGCTTGTAAAGTAAGATTTAATAGGCTTTAAAATAAGGACCTGAGGATCTCTGCTAGGAATAATTATGAGTTTGCAGATCTAATTTTGGCAACTTAGATGCCTCTTGGTGTCAGGTGTCTTCTGTGAGACTGAAATTACCCAAAGATGACAGCTGGAAAAGTGAATGTTATCAGAAGATGCTTTGGTTTACCAAAGGCTTTATGAAAGTGAAGGTGAAAGTGAAAGGTGCTCAGTCGTGTCGGACTCTTTGCAACCCCAGGGACTATACAGTCCATGGAATTCACCAGGCCAGAATACTGGAGTGGGTGGCCTTTCCCTTCTCCAGGAAATCTTCCCAACCCAAGTATTGAACCTAGGTCTCCCACATTGCAGGCAGATTCTTTACCAGCTGAGCCACCAGGGAAGCCCATGGCTTTGGAAGTGTTCCTAAATGATCAGTAAATTTCCGCTCTTCTTTTGACATGAAACAGTTTAAGAATGCTAAAAATATTTCTCAATTTTATTTTTTAAATGTAAATAATTTCCAACTGGATTCCATATAAAGTACTCACACTTTTCAATCATTATTTAAGGATTTTCATTAAAGAATAAGATATACAGAAACAAAGAGAGAGGGAGAGAGAAGCCCAAGGCTGAGCCCCGAGACCGTCCAGCACTCACAGGTGGAGACTCACCCAAGGAGACTGAGGCGGGAGAGAAAGCGCAGTCACCGGAGCAGGAGAAGCGGGAGCCCGCGCCTCCGCGAGGCTGGTGAGTTGAAGGGAGACAGTACCAGTTGGATTTGGCAAAGACAGGGGTTTTGGTGACTTAGGAAAAGCATTATTTTAAAGAGAAAGAGATTGAAGCCGTTTAAAGATGTGTTGAGCAGAGAACTGTGTCTGAAGGTGTGGAAAAGTGGTTGTACACAACACCTGTGAGAAATTTGCTCTGAGGAGGAACAGAAAACCAAAAAAGAAGTAACTGCAGGACCATTACCCTCGAGGAGGCACTCATCCACACTGTGATCTGTTCAACAGCCAGTGTGAAAGTAGACTGTTTGAGTAACATGGGTGAGCCGATGCTGTCAGTATCTGCCCCGGTGCCTTCCCTGTCACCTTAGCCTGACTTCCTGCAACTCTGCCTGAGGGCTTTGCCACGTGAGTCAGCTCTGCTAAAGCACAAGGCAGCCAGGAGTGCTGGGGAATTTAACCTCTCGCACTTCAGTCAACAGACAGACAGGAGCTGGTGTGTCAATACCCGACTCCCTCACGCAGGGACGCTAACCCTGAGGCTTGTGCTCCGCACTGTCTCCTAGAGTTTCCCAGCAGGATGGTGTTCCAGTAACCCAGCCTGCAACATACCTGGTAACACATCCTGTGCGGCCCTCTCTCCCTTTCTTGTCTCACTTCCCCCCTCCGTTGCCAGTGTTTCCTGGAACCTCCTCCCAAATAACCTATTGCATTCAAATTCTCATCCTAGACTTTAGCTTCAGCACACCCAAACTAAGACAACCGAAAATATTCATGTGATGACATGAAACCATTATACCAATTTTGCACAAGAATGCACAAAACAAGAAACATTAAAAAAAAATTTGAAAATGATAACAATGGTCATTTCTTTATTGTGGGATTATGGGTGATTAAAAAAAAAATCTCATTTTTCCTCAAGAAAATAAAGTGGTTTTCTTCTGGTAAAGAAGTACTGTAATTACAACATACAGATTAATAGAGATTTTGTGAATTTCAGAAGTTTGTCTTAAAAGAACAAAGAAAGGGGAAAAAAAAAAGGGAAGCCCCTCAGTCATGTCCAACTCTTTGTGACCCCATGGACTGTAGCCCGCCAGGCTCCTCTGCCCATGGGTTTTCCCAGGCAAGAATAGTGGAGTGGGTTGCCATTTCCTTCTCCACGGGATCTTCCTGACCCAGGGATCAAATCTGGGTCTCCCGCATTGCAGGCAGACGCTTTACCATCTGAGCCACCAGGGAATCCCTAAAAGAACAAAAAGTATTACCAAAGAAAATACGGCTGCTGCTAACTTTCTCTGCAGCACATAGCAAATGAAGTACCAATATCCATATGAAAAACACACCAATGGCTTTTGTTATAGTTACCATTTATCGAATGTGTAACAATACCCTTTTATCATCTCACAAATCCTTGCAATACTACTGTAAGGTATGTATTATTCTTATCTCTTTACATAACATATAGTTCAGACTACAGTGAATTCTCCAAATTGGGGGAAGATTTGAACCCAAATATTGGTCCCAAAGCCCATGAACTTTCTGCCACTTTGGGCTGCCTCTCTCTGTACCTTCAGGTATTATTTTAGAGTCACTGACAGAAAGTGAAAGAGTAATCACTGCATCAGCATTTCTGATGAGCTTGATGCAGTTTAGAACTAGGAGGATAGATGTGTATAAAGACATTTTGCTGGGACAAATGGCTTCTTCAGAGAAAGCTGAAGTGTGGTTACCCTGGAAGCAAGAACAGTACATCACAATGGTGGAAAAATCAAACTGTACTGCAAAGAGATGGATTTTTTAAACTACGAGGCCAAGAAAGCACAACCCTAAAGTATATCTGAGCTTAAAGGACCAAAAATGGCACAGTGTACATAATAGCATACTGTAGAATAAGTTTTTGGTCAGAATTATGTTCTTTGGTCACACTTTACACAAGAACAGCTCTTGCTTATCTCTCAGCTGTATTTGCTTGACTATCTACTAGATGCCAGTCACTCACTACTTTATTTCCAAGGTAAAATGCAGATTAATCTTTAAGAGATAATGGAGAAATAAGCCTGTTATTTCTATTTTGAGCTTATTAAAAATGAGCTAAGGGTTATAATTGCTGGATCTGCACTGGTTCTCAGTGCCTGGACCATAGGCTTCTTAAAGCAGGAGAAGGTCCGCTCCTTTGGACTCAAGTGCCCACTCAATGCCCTGCCCACAGGAAATCTTAGAAAGCACATGCCTGGTGAATGACAAGGATACCCACACCCCACCAGAAAGAGGAGGGCACTGCAACCTCTAAAAACATTTACTGCGACTCAAAACGTTTCTCTGTCTCTCAGGACCAAAGGGAGAACTATGCTTCCCCCACTGCCTGAGATACACAGGGATAGTGGCCAATGCTGATCAGTGGAGGCGAGCATAAATGATGGACAAAGTCAGCCGGACTCCTTAGATGACAGCCCCCAACTCCCTAGTGTCTGTTCTGCTGCTAGGTTGCTCCTGGAGGAATCCTGTTTTGATAAGAGAGGGAAAGAGCAAAGACCACAGCACATTCCTCTAGGGGCATGAAGGCAGTTACCCAGCAACTGATGCATAGAGAAAAATACATAAGCAAGAAGCAAAATTCTGGTTTCTTTATCTCTCAAATAAATAAATAAATTTAAGTGAACTAATAAGTGCACATCAGTATAAGAGGAAAATAAGTAACTTCAGAATTTTTCCCATATATGAAAACCATCTGAATAAAAAAATAGAAATATTTTTAAAAATACAAATAAAATATATAAATAAAAAATAATAAATGCACTCAATGCTGATTGTACTGTTTATGTCTATAGTTTACAATGCTGACTGTAGCCCTGTCTGTCTATAAAAAGTTCTTGTCCACTGATTGTCAAGGGAGGGGGGGTCAGCCTTTGGACAGGAGTCTACCCTCCCCCCAACACACACACCAGCATCCAAATAAAGCAAATGTTCCTTTCCATCAGCCTGGCCTCTTTACTGGATTTTGGGTGGTGAGCAGACGGACCTCCCTTCCCTTTTTGGCCTTCTCTGGTCAGCCTTGGAACTATCACAGTACCTGTCAGGGTGAGAAGGGAGTGAATTTTTGTGTTACAATAAAGGTGTAATGAGTGAGAAGTCAGAGACCAGACCATGCTCAAAACCATCTTGATTTTAGCTGGTTCAAGCCAGTTTTTGTGGGATCCTGTTTATCTCAGTATCTGTACCCACCTACTTCCTTCCTGTCTCACAAGCATAGGCACACTGTTTCCATAGTGACGAGGCCGTCTTAGCTTGTCACCTGAGAGCCCAGACCTGGTTCTCTGTGGACCCTGATGCCTAGGTCTTTTCCTTTCCTAGTTAAATAATACCCAGTTGTCTTCCTTAAATGAAGGGTGCCAGGGGCTCTCGTTATTTCAGGAGCAACATCAAGCTCCAGACAATAGGGAGCTACTTTGTGGGTTAAAAACAACAACAATACCTTCCCTTTTAGACCTTGGAATAGAAGAGAAATTGGCCTCTTTTTCTTCATCAGGATTACTTCCACACGTAACAAAGGAAACAGTCATTAAAGATAAGTCAGGTCCCTTAATATTCCATGAGGCTGAGCTGTGATGAAACAGTCACCAGCAAAGCCCATCAACAATTCCCTGGGAGTAAAAGTAAAACCTTGGTAATCAAATAAAGTCTACCCTTTTGTTACTCCATTTGTGCTGAGTCGAGTTTCACTTGCTCACAGGGTGCTTCATGAAGAGGCCTCACATCCGGCCCATCAGACAAGACTTCCTGGTGTGAAACGGCTGCACTGACATCTCAGCTTGGAGGGCCGAGTGCAGGATCATGGCCCCCAGCACTGCGATTCAAGGTGGCATTGAGGGGTCGAATGCAGAGATGCTGAGCCCGGAACTACAATCTGGAGCCACTGGCAGCACAGCTGAGCCGGTCCTATGAGAACACCCCCGGCCCCCAGTTGACAGGAATCACATTCAGCAGCGCTGTGGAGGGTTTTCAGAGGAAACAGTGTCACACACGCACAACCCCTGGCAGAAGGACCCCCACCTCCTGTCGAGGGTGGGAGGTATCACTTGGGAGAATTGGTAACAAAATAAGAAGTCAAACCGTTTCTGTTTTTCCTGGTGGCTCAGATGGTAAAGAATCAGCCTGCAGTGCAGGAGACCCGAGTTTGATCCCTGGGTTGGGAAGATTCTCTGGATATGGGAATGGCTACCCACTCCAGTATTCTTGCCTGGAGAATTCCATGGAATTCTCGTGGCTATCAGTTCATGAAGTCACAAAGAGTCAGACACAACTAAGTGACTTATCGCTTTTTCACACTTTCTAGCAAGGAAAGCAGCTGCCATTTGGGAAGAAATGAGATCTTCTGCCTCCAACTAGTGGTTCTCACTTGGCTGCAGGGTGGAATCACCTGTGAGGTTTTAAAAAGTGTTGATTTCTGCATCCCCTCCCCTGAGATTCTGATTTAACTGAAGATGAGGCTTCAGCACTGGGATTTACAGAGCTCCCCTGGTGATTCAAATGTGTAGCCAAGTTTACAAACCACCTGGCCTTTGCCATACTGAGGATATAAAGAACTCTACCTGGACGAAGGAAGCAGAGTAAACAGACAGAGTGATTCTGCAGGAGCAGGCGTGTATGTTTCTGCTGTACAGGGCTATAGTTGAGGTGGGGGCCTGTGACCCCTTTTGCCCACTCTGAGGCCTTCCTGGCTCCTCATTGCACAGCCTTTCCACGCTTCTCATCTGGATGCCTGGATTCTGAGCCCTGGTGGTGATTTTCAGTATGATAGAGTTGTCTCAGGAGATTTCATAGCAAGTCCCACCTTAGTTCATCACACACCTATGAGCAGGATTCCCAAGGTGTGGCTTGCTAGGAGGGAAATCCTGGGAACTATACAGGACGAGCAGCTCAGCAGTAACTTCAGGAGTTTCTCCTGCACAGGGAAGTTCAGGGAGCTACATGCCAATGGCCAAGCATGTGTGTGGCACACGGCTGTGACTGGGACCTTCCTGTGCCTGGGATCTGAGGTGTGTGTGTGCTCAGTTGCGATGACTCTTTGGGGCCCCATGGACAGAGGATGGGATTTCCCAGGCAGGCAATACTGGGGTGGGTTGCCATTTCCTCCTCCAGGGGATCTTCCCAACCCAGGGATCGAAACCTACTACTCTTGAATCTGCTGCACTGGACCGGTGGATTCCTTATCACTAGCGCCCCCTGGGGGCTTGAGGGAACTGATCCTAAAGTCAGAGACAGGGAATTCCCAGGCTCAGTGATAAAGAATCTGCCTGCCAATGCAGGAGACACAGGAGATGCAAGTTTGATCCCTGGGTCAGGAAGAAGCCCTGGGGGAGGAAATGACAACCCTCTCCAGTATTCTCTTCTTGCCTGGAAAATCTCATGAACAGAGGAGCCTGGTGGGCTACAGTCACAGGGTCACAAAGAGTTGGACATGACTGAACACAGGCAGTGACAAGTGCCTATGATATCAGAGCATCAAGAAGTGCAGAGGTGTAATGATAATAAGCTGTCCCAATAAACAGCAGCTGCCCCTTATTCTGCTCTGTGTGACAAGGATGTGCTTTTGCTTAACTATCATATCACATTTAATTTATTTTTTGGTATGTGAAAATTTATTACTATCATTCTTTCATCATCAAAATTTATGATCTTGGTCTTTCCTTCTTGCCTTTGTATAAGGCAAAAAAAGAGACACTGGCTACTTTGACAACCTTAAAGTGGACTCCAGGAATGTCACCAACAACATGACCTTTCCAACCAAATCCAGCAACAGAACTTCATCATTTTTCTCAATAAAATTCAAGCAACCGTCTCTGGGTACAAAAGGCTGTGATTTTTTGCCATTCTTGGTGAACTGAACCCTGACACATTTCCTGATGGCAGAATTTGGCTGTTTGGCTTCAACCCCTATCTTTTTTAGCACAATTCTCTTGGAATGAGAAGTGCATCTAAAACGTTGGCCTTCAGGGCTGTGCCCAAATGGGCTTTCTTACACTGTTCCCATGCCACTTCTGGGTTCGTCGGTGGCTACAGAGCTTCCTGGGCAAAGACCACGACGCTTGCTCATCCTACCAGCACCATGGGCCTGAAAGAAAGACCATCATGTTTAATTTTAACACAAGCTCAGAGGTATTAGGATGTTAGGACCCCCACCATTTTACAGAGCTTAAGCACCTTGCTAGAGGTCATAAGACTCTTAACTGACAGATGCAGCCTCTGAGCCCTGGTGGAACCGCACACTCTGTCCCTGCTCCACCCGGCCTCCCTGCCCAAACACCTGCTCAGCCTGACTCCCTGGGTGGGTCCGTGTGGTCCCTCCAGGGGCCTGCAGCCCCTTTGCTACTATTGCCCCTGACTCAGGTCCTTCCTTTTGCAGGGCAGCCCCTGAGAGCCCCATGCTCGGCAGGAGGACACCGTTGCCCCATTCTAGCAGCTTCTCCCTGCAGCCAACTGCCGGGGGTGGGGTCAGGCCAGGTTGTGAGGAGAATCATGAGAGAAGCAGGAAGGGTGTGAGCTTGTGGTCAGCACCTTCCTCTGATCTGGGACCGCCCTCTCTTCTCCTGACATTTCCCGCCACTCAGGGCAGCTCCTCTGAATGCCCCGTTCACCTCTATTACAAGTGCTCCTGTGGCTCTGGGTGGATCAGAGTCACCAGGGGAAGGGCAGAATGCAGAGTCCTAGGCTCCAGCTGCCAGGAGCCAGCGTGAGGAACTCCGCCCATGGCAAAGGTCATGAGGAAGGAGGCTTTGGCAGGATCGAGCCTCAGGAGAACCCCTGTTCCCAAGCATCTACCCCCAAAACCAGAGTCTGTTTTATGCTCTCACCTACACCTCTGACTTTACGGGGGGCTCTCCCCCATCACCATTTCTCTCGGAGAAGGAGTTAACTTGCAGCTCCAGTTAATAAAAATTCCTGGGCATGACAAGAGTGTTTCAACTTACAAACTCCTTTGAAGTTTCTCTAGCCTGCCTGATCAGGTTCGTCCAGCCACATATGATTGTTTACAGCCTCCCAACCGTGAGAGGTATGAGATGCTTAAAACTTTCTAAACACAGACTGTTTTGAGAAGTTAGAAAATTATTAGTATAGTATAGGGGGTTGATTAGGAATTATATTGGTGAAGGGTTTTTCATTTGTTGTGCCAATAATTACTGCTAATTCCTTGCCCTGGGTGTGACAAGGGTGTCTCAGGTCAAACCTCTCTGCTGACAGACTAGCTTGTGTGACAACCTCTCAACCATAAACAGCACAGAGAGTCTGGAGTATTTTGAAAGTCTTAATTAGCATAGGGCCTTTCTCATTGTTGAGTTAATGATTGCCACCAGGCCTCCATATCCTTAGGCACCTGGGAATATATTAATCAATGTATTTGGAATATAGAAAAGGAAATATAGTCATTTTTGATGTTAGCAATACTAGACTTTTTGAGTTAATGAATTTTCTCTTTTGTTATAGATCACTGTACTTTGCTATAAATCACTGTGTCCTTGCTATGCAAAAATGTAAATTTATCACTATCTTAAGACTAAATAGATCTTAAGGGGAACATTGGTGAAGGGTTTTCATTTGTTGGGCTGATGTTTGCTGCTAAATCTCCATATTCCCTGACTTTATAATGAATATAACTAGCATATAGGAGAAAT
Source organism: Capra hircus (assembly GCF_001704415.2). Lineage (NCBI taxonomy): Eukaryota > Metazoa > Chordata > Mammalia > Artiodactyla > Bovidae > Capra > Capra hircus. The sequence continues at coordinate 12,472 of NW_017189789.1, read as the reverse complement.
AAGTATTAACCTTTAAGATTAATCATGTTAACCTTAGGTTAAACAAATTCCTTTCTTAGTTGTAACCCACTACACCCTCACCCTATAGGAATGTAATTTTATTTGGAGGGTGGCGCCTGGTTTAAGAAAAAATCACCCCTGGAAAAATAAGTTTTCTGGTTGACTGACCCTTATCAGAAAGGGCCATAAAATGTCAGCAGGCCTCATGGCCAGAAGATGATGTAAAACCCATAAGACCTTTGTATAATTTTATATGAAGTACCTGATTGTGACAAGGGTCAGGTCTGCTGACCCCCGCGTGACTCTGTATTCATCGCTATATATAACAAAAAGTATATAAGCAAACCTGAAAAATAAAGAAATCAGATCAGTTTCTGGAAAGACTGATTCCCCCGTGTTGTTCTTTCTCCTTCTGGCTGAATTCCCATCTGGTACGTGGGTACTCACCAAGCCTGCTAATTTTGCCTGGGCTTCTAAGATCGGACCATGGAGGCCTCAGTGCCTCCTCTCCTTCAGGAGAATGGAAAGACGCCTGTGGCCTACGTAAGTGGTGATTGGTATTCACGTAAACCAAGTTATTCAGCCTCTTTTTCTCCACTAATTTTCCTACTACACTATCCATTTCTAATCTCTCTTTATATCTGTAATTAAATAAGTTTTTTCCTAGGATGCCTACTCCATCTCCCCTTCTAATTACCCTGGATCCACCGGGGCTGGACCCCAGCATCCAGCCATGAAGGTCTGATCCAACATCCCAATCCCAGTGGATTGGAATGCAGGGGGTCCTCTGAGCACATTCTGAGAAGCATTTAACAGACCTGCCACTCACATATGTGGGCCCTGGGTCAAGAATATAAATGAAGCCCATCCTACATGTTTAAATATTTAAAAGTTATAAATCAAGCTAACACACTGTCAAGTACCCCCTCATAACCACATGGCAGGCTGGGATTCCTGGAACCTGGAGTTTGGAGCTAGAAGGCAGGACAGCAGAGGGCAGGGCCGACCCAGCTCCCAGCCCTCCCCCTGCTCTTCCTAACTCTGGCTCTCACCCTCTTTGTGCCCTGAGGAATCTGCTGCTCAGGCAAGAGCATTACAGCCTTCAAGTCCAAGCTCAGGCCATCCTTTTCCGCCCCATAAACAGCTGTATCTCGACTACCTGTCAGGTTGGGACATGGGCCCCAGGAGGGAGGCCTGCACTGGTGCTGGGAGCAGGGGTTCTAGGGTCTAGGTGCTCAGAGCATGGCCTGGAGGGGGCGGGGCTCCAGGTGGCCACACCCCCTGGTCCTCTCTGGCTGCCTGCACCTGGAGGAGGGTGCAACCGCCAGATGAACTGAGCAGGGCCTCTAAACCAGTGCTTCTCAAACTGTACTGTGAGCAGGACTCACCTGGGATCTGGAGATTTTGTCAGTAGGTCTGGGGTAGAGACCACAATCACGTGTTCCTAACAGCCTCCCAAGCCAGCTGACACTGCTGGTACACAGGCCTCACTTAGAACAGCAGAGCTCTGGGGCAGGGAGGGCAGAGATTTCCTGTAAAGGACCAGGAAGTACATTTCCAGGCTTTGGGGGCCTTATGGTCTATGCTCAGAAAAACATCTACTTCTGCTCCATTGACTACACTAAAGCCTTTGACTGTGTGGATCACAACAAACTGGAAAATTCTTCAAGAGATGGGAATACCAGATCACCTTACCTACCTCCTAAGCAACCTGTATGCAGGTCAAGAAGCAACAGTTAGAACCTGACATGGATCAACTGCCTGGGTCAAAATTGGGAAAGGAGTATGACAAGGCTGTATATTGTCATCCTGTTTATTTAACTTACATGAAAAATAATTTGCATATGTGTATAACTGAATCACTGTGGTATAGCAAAAATTAACACAACATTGTAAGTCAACTATACTTAAATACAATAAATTTTTCTAAAAACAAGAAAAATAAAAACCAAGGGTGTCATTAAGTTCTTTATTAGTAATGTGTCCTCTGGTTACTTGCATGGCCTGTGTTTGCTGGATTTTCCCACTTTAGACAAACAATTCTTCCTTAAAGAATTGAGCTGAGAAGATACTTTGAGTCCATGAAAGGTCGTGTTCCTCTCAACACCCACGCCCCAACATTCACCGTTTAGTCAGCCAATGATGAGCTTTGTCTGAATTATTTATGACAATGATTGCTGTCACATGGTACTTTTCTGTCAATCTGTCTACAGTTGTGAGCTGGCGTTCTACTACAAAATAAGAGCGTTTCCTTCCTCATAGCTATTCTATATCTTATCAGAATCAGTATAAACTCATGGATTAAAAAAAATTTATTGTTGTAAAATGTGGGGTGTAAAACCCTCAATCCTCTATTCACCATTACCACATTTCTAATGTGATATAAACTCCATCCCAGAGACATTTTTTGCTAGGTGGTCTGCAAAATTTAATTTTAAAATTGTCTTTCATGTAATGTTCTCCAGAATTAAATATGATTAGCTTTTGGATCAAACATGGTTTGGAATACCCAAAGCTTCCACCTATTGGGATGGATACTTGTGAGCATGTTTACTGAGTAGAAGGTAGAATTTAGTCAGAAGCATCCAATATATACTTTGTGCAGAACATTCTTAGTGTGTTTGAGTCTTAACCTTGGTTCTTCTTCATTTTAATTTTTTTTAATTGGAAGAAAATTATTTCACAATATTGTGGTGGCTTTTTCCACACATCAACAGGAATCACCCTTGTGTGTACATGTGTCCCACCATCTTGAATCCCCCACCCCATCCCTCTGGGTTGTCCCAGAGCACTGCCTTCGAGTGCCATGCATTGAACTTGCACTGGCCATCTATTTTGAGAATGGTAATATACATACACATTTCGGTGCTATCCTCTCATACCGTCCCACCCTCACCTTCTACCACATAGTCCAATAGTCTGCTCTTTACATCTGTGTCTCTTTTGCAGCCTTGCTTATAGGATCATCATTACTGACTTTCTAAATTCCAAAAATACGCATTAATACACTGTATTGGTGTTTTTCTTTCTGGCTTACTTCACTCTGTACAATAGGCTCCAGTTTCATCCACCTCATTAGAACTGACTCAAATGTGTTCTTTTTATAGTTGAGGAATATTCCATTGTGCATATGTACCACGACTTCCTTATCCATTCATCTGCCAGTGGACATCAAGGTTTCTTCCACATTTTAGCTATTGTAAACAGTGCTGCAATGAACACTGGGGTACACGTGTCTCTTTCATTTCTGTTTTCCTCAGTGTGTATGCCCAGCAGTGGGATTGCTGGGTCATAAGGCAGTTCTATTTCCAGTTTTTTAAGGAATCTCCACACTGTTCTCCATAGTGGCTGTACTAGTTTGCATTCCCACCAACAGTGTAAGAGGGCTCCCATTTTTCCACATCCTCTCCAGTATTTATTGATTATAGGCTTTTTGATGGCTGCCATTCAGATCGGCATGAAATGATACCTCAGTGTGGCTTTAATTTGCATTTCTCTGATAATGAGTGATGTTGAACCTCTTTTCATGTGTTTGTTAGCCCTCTGTATGTCTTCTTTGGAGAAATGTCTGTTTAATTTTTTGGCCCACTTTTTGATTGGGCTGATGTTTTCTGGTATTGAGCTGCATGAGCTGCTTGTATATTTTGGAGATTAATTCTTTGTCAGTTGTTTTGTTTGCTATTACTTTCTCCCATTCTGAAGGCTGCCTTTTCACCTTGTCTATAGTTTCCTTTGATGTGCAAAAGCTTTTAAGTTTAATTAGATCACAATATGCCAGCAAATTTGGAAAACTCAGCAGTGGCCACAGGACTGGAAAAGGTCTGTTTTCATTCCAATCCCAAAGAAAGGCAATGTCAAAGAATGCTCAAACTACCACACAATTGCACTCATCTCACACGCTAGTAAAGTAATGCTCAAAATTCTCCAAGCCAGGCTTCAGCAATACATGAACCGTAAACTTCCAGATGTTCAAGCTGGTTTTAGAAAAAGTAGAGGAACCAGAAATCTAATTGCCAACATCTGCTGGATCATGGAAAAAGCAAGAGAGTTCCAGAAAAACATCTATTTCTGCTTTCTTGACTATGCCAAAGCCTTTGACTGTGTGGATCACAATAAACTGGAAAATTCTGAAAGAGATGGAAATCCCAGACCACCTTCCCTGCCTCCTGAGAAACCTATATGCAGGTCAGGAAGCAACTGTTAGAACTGGATAAGGAACAACAGACTGGTTCCAAATAGGAAAAGAAGTACATCAAGGCTGTATATTGTCACCCTGCTTATTTAACTTATATGCAGAGTACATCATGAGAAAGCTGGGCTGGAAGAAGCACAAGCTGGAATCAAGATTACCGGGAGAAATATCAGTAACCTCAGATATGCAGATGACACCACCCTTATGGCAGAACGTGAAGAGGAAATAAAAATCCTCTTGATGAAAGTAAAAGAGGAGAGTGAAAAAGTTGGTTTAAAGATCAACATTCAGAAAACTAAGATCATGGCATCTGGTCCCATCACTTCATGGGAAATAGATGGGAAACAGTGTCAGACTTTATTTTTTGGGGCTCCCAAATCACTGAAGATGGTGATTGCAGCCATGAAATTAAAAGACACTTACTCCTTGGAAGATAAGTTATGACCAACCTAGACAGCATATTCAAGAGCAGAGACATTACTTTGGCAACAAAGGTCCTTCTAGTCAAGGCTATGGTTTTTCCAGTAGTCATGTATGGATGTGAGAGTTGGACTGTGAAGAAAGCTGAGCGCCTAAGAATTGATGCTTTTGAAGTGTGGTGTTGGAGAAGACTCTTGAGAGTCCCTCGGACTGCAAGAAGATCCAACCAGTCAATCCTAAACGAATTCAGTCCTGAATATTCACTGGAAGGACTGATGTTGAAGCTGAAGCTTCAATACTTTGGCCACCTGACGGGAAGAACTGACTCACTGGAGAAGATCATGATGCTGGGAAAGACTGAAGGCAGGAGGAGAAGGGGATGACAGAGGATGAGATGGTTGGATGGCATCACTGACTCGATGGACATGAGTTTGAGCAACCTCTGGGAGTGGTGTTGGACTGGGAAGCCTGGCATGCTGCAGTCCATGTAGTCACAGTGTTGGACATGACTGAGTGACTGAACTGAACTGAAACTTGAACAGGAATTTAACTCTTTCTAATTTTTAAATGTTATTAAAAACATTGATAATGTATAGTATTTCCTTTTGAAAGCTGATATCACCTCATTTTAAACATAATTACGATGGTGAATAAGAAGGAGAGGGTAGTACTGATTAACAACTAATCACATATCCAACATTGTTCAAAAGCAGTGTTTCTCAACTGTCTGGAATTACATATCAGTTTTAATTTTACATTTTCAGCCCATTGCAACTTAGTCACTGATTCACTGTGCGTGGCTAGTGTGCATCTCCCTCTTCAAGTGCAACACTCACTTTGGCCTCTGGGCTGTTCAGGATCACATGCCATCCTGAGTGTGGATGTCACGGCAATAGCTGATGGCTCTGAGTTTCTAGCTTTCTTGAGTTTCCTGTACTTACTTCTAACCTGGTTACAAACAGTTCATGGACTGGCACTAGTGCACAGACCACACAGTGAGACTCACTGTCATAGTTAATCTTTGCAACAACCCTCTGTGAATCATACTATCCTCACCTCAACTTTCAGACAAAGACAGTGAAGCACAGGTGGACTTCCCAACCTTAAGACCCCATGGTAAACAGGAGCAGAATTTGTATCCAAACCCAGTCAGCAATGCCCATAACCAGTATTTGTCCCTAAAGGGTGACTCCAGAGCTTGTGCTCCTCCCTGGAGGTTTATGTCATTTTCACTACATGTGGAGGAAGAACAGTCTGATTTAGGCCATCAGATGAGGACCTCCTCAAATACACCTTCTACAGTCTACAAACCTCATTCGTCCACACTCACCTTGCTCTCCTCTCCTGGTGGTTAGGAATCACCAAGGTCAGTGATTCCATCTTGTGTCTCTGGATGCTCTTGGTCCACCCTTCATCCCAACCAAAAAACTCCAAGAGCAGGAATCATATCCATCTTCCAGATGAAGAAGCTGAGATTCAGAGGTTAAGATACTTGCCTAAGTATGTAACTAAGGCCTACATGGCTGTAGGGTGTCCATAGTCCATTTTGTCAAGGATGGTGCCAGTTTATTTCCCTGGCACTCTGACTGGTTACTGCTTTCCTTTCATTGTCAAGTATCCCATTCTGTGCAGTACATTCTTTGGACACCCACACTGCTAGTGAGAGCAGAGAAAGACCTAACAGGCAGATCAGTGTGACTGACTCCAAAACCAGGGCTTTCTGTTATCCCAGGCTACTTCTTAGAATTCCAAAATTACAAAGTTGACAAGGAAGGTTTGTTCTCAGTCATCATTTATTCATTCAGCAAATATTTACTGAGTGTCCCCTATGTGACAGACACTGTGCTGAAAGATGAAATTATAAAGTGAATAGAGCACAGTTTCAAGTCTTTTTCTCACTTGGTTTAGTGAGGAAGCAGACCATATGGATAAAGAAAGCTGAGCGCAGAAGAATTGATGCTTTTGAACTGTGGTGTTGGAGAAGACTCTTGAGAGTCCCTTGAACTGCAAGGAGATCCAACCAGTCCATTCTAAAGGAGATCAGTCCTGGGTGTTCATTGAAAGGATGGATGTTGAAGCTGAAACTCCAATACTTTGGCTACCTGATGTGAAGAGCTGACTCATTTGAAAAGACCCTGATGCTGAGTAAGATTGAGGGCAGGAGGAGAAGGGATCGACCAGAGGATGAGATGGTTGGATGGCATCACTGACTCAATGGACATGGGTTTGGGTGGACTCTGGGAGTTGGTGATGGACAGGGAGGGCTGGCTGCTGCGGTTCATGGGGTCGCAAAGAGTCGGACACGACTGAGCGAATGAACTGAAATGAGACCATATGAATACTCATAGTCAGGGCAGGCTACATAGTTTACATAACCTGTGTAAAATGGAAAGAACAGGGCCCTTATTTTAAAATCACGATACTGGTATGACAATAGGACACTAACCAAGTACGGTTCAGTTTAACAAATGAAGAGGTGCTCAGGGATCCTACAGAAATACGAGTTACCTAGGATGATGACTGATCTAAAGGTGACTTCCTAGAAGAGGTGACAACTGGGCTGACCCTAGAAAATGAGATTTCTCCCCTTCATGGACCTTCCCTCTATTTTTTAAACCAGAGGTATTGAGGAGAATCACTAACTCATCATTCTGACTTACACATCAGTCATCAAGAGTTTCCCCCACAGTACATTCTTCATCACCTACCTTAGAGCTGTGACACAGGATGTGGGGGGACATGGAGACGTGCTGTTCATACCTGCCTTCAAGGACCGGTTGCCCAGCTGCTGGGGGTGCTGCCAGTGGGCAACCTTAAATCCACCAGGCTGCATGCAGTGACCCTTCCAGGTGGAGGTATAAAGACCTGGCCATTGCATGTGTCAGGACAACCCTGAAGGGCCATCTTCACTCCAGATGCCCCATGGGATCAGCTAAGGTCATCCAGCCAGTGATCCAGCTTGATCTTTCCTTCTGCCCTATCCCGTTTCTTCCCTCCTGATTCCACACTGTTGATTCCAAGGGCAGCCCTGATAAACATCCCAGCACTAAACTCAATCTGAGTCTGCATTCCAGAGAACCAGCCTGCAACATGTATCAGAAAACATTCCAGTACTCATGGAGGACTTTTATTTGAAAATTACTAGTTACACATGTACTTAAAACATTTTAAAAAACACAAAATGGCGGAAACAAGGACTTTTTGTGTGAATATCATTACCTTTGGTTTAAAATCCACAACCTAATGTTTTCTGACCAAAATGAAATTAAGTTATATATTAATAAAAGAAAACTATTACGTTTAAATACATGTAAGTGCCATTTTATATAAAAGGCTGAATGTTAGCAGTTCCATGTGTTCAATCTAGTAGAAAAAAGCCATTAGCATTTGAAATTTAGAGAATATTATACTTATGAATAACTCATGGGTAAAAGATATAGTTAATGAATTAAATTGGGAATTAGAAAATACATAATACTTTGGCTAGTGGTTGGTGGTAAGTATCAAGACTTGTAGGTTGTAGCTAAAGTGGATCACAGAAAAATTGTCAGCTTTATATACTTATGTTAGAAAAATAATTTTATTATTAATCTGTTCCAATTTAAGAATTCAGAGAAAAAAACTCAAAATAAAGGAAAAGTTGAAAGAAAGAATGATATGATGAACTAGAAAGAAAAGCAGAGTATCAACCAAGCAATAATTTGATTCTTTGAAAATAGGAAAACGTTATACAAGATTATTCATAAAAAATGAGAAGCCTCAAAGAAAACTAAAAGGCCAAAAGAGCACAGAGATGCTGCAGAGATTAAACATATAGATATTGTGAATAAATTTATGCCAGTCAAGCTCAAAACTCACAGGAAAAAGATCTACTTCTAGAAAAGTGAAACTTACCAAAATGACTGCAGAAATAACACACTGAATAGGAAGCACATAGTTACCAAAAGTTATGCAGACAATGATGGCTGCACAACACTGTGAGTGTGATTAATGCCAAATTGTGTGATTGAAAATGGTTATATGGCAAATTTTATGTTATATATATTTTACCACAATTTTTTAATTAAAAAAATAAAATCCTCTATCAAGAATAGTCTAGAACAGGTCTGTCTTTCATTAGCAAATCCCCTAGATGGGTTCCTAGTTTGATAAAGGCATATTTTCTCTTCCTTCTCTTTTATTTTTTAAATTTTTTAAAGTTTTTATTTTTACTTTATTTTAGTTTACAATACTGTATTCGCTTTACCATACATTGACATGAATCCACCACATGGCTCAGCGATAAAGACTCTGCCGGCAATGCAGGGGACACAGGAGATGAATGTACAGTATTGCCCTTATGTATTTTAACCATATTTTTTTGGAGGGGTGACATCTCTCTTTCTATAATGTCACTTAAACTACATACACTGGTATGTTTTTCCTATTACTTTTCTCTGTAGTATTTTAACCAGAGGCCTTTGAGTGGAAAATGGATCGTAGGTGACACAAAACAGTGACATAAAGGAAGTGGTGACACAAAACGGCACCTTCACACGATCTTCAGGAATCCGTAATATAATTGGAAAGGAAGATGTAATTCTGCGAACAGTAAAAAAAAACAGTTGTGAGAACTTTGTCTCAAATCTTATAAAATAAGTTTGGCTCCAGAATCTCTCCAGACACAAAACCTGGGAGACACCTTTTATTGGTGGCCTGCACCTCTGATCTTGGATAAAAAATAAAATAATATAACTCATAAATAAATACAATAAATCCTTTTGCAAGAGCTTGAAATCATTGAGTGAAGTTGGAGAAAAATTATAGATTAATATCTTATAATATGTCAATATCTGTTGCTGGTGTAAAAAAAGAACAACATAATTTACACAGTGCAGAAATCAATTGGAACAATGCCTTGGGAATAGACATGAACTCATGGTAGAATCACAGAGTTGACTCAAAAGTTGTGAAGGCTGAGAGTTGTCCATTGGCCATTCATAATATTCATAATCACATGGTCACTGTGAGTGATATCTGGTTATTTCCTTTCAGAGCGCACCTGAGGGAGGGGAGACAAAAACCACATGTTTATGAGTTTTAAAGTCCTTCTCCTAAAGCAACACATTCTTAGGTCCACTGCTTCATGTGAAGCAAATCATATCACTACTAGAGGCACAAGTAGGAAAAACCAAGGGTGTATTTATTCTATGGAGGAGGAAGCCCCATTAAAACCTTCACTGGGGCTGGACATAATGTCAAACCACCTGTAGATATACTTGAGTTCTGATCATTCTGATTCACAAATATGTTTTTAAGACTAGAGTAAATTGGATAAGTAAAATCATTTTACTAACTCAAAACCTAGAGATCAATTTCTCATTATTCAATGACTCGATCATACATAAGGATAATGTAGTTTTTAAATGAACACTTTGACACATAGGTGGGGACACATCAAAATGTGTAATGCCTAAGTTCTAAAGAACAAAAGGGTTTTAAGAGTCCTTGCTGCTTTGTGAACTAGGTTATATGGGAAATCACAAATGACTTATCAGATCTCAGGAGGGAAATTCTGACTGGGAGACACTGTAGTAGATGAAAGCAGTCTGTGAATTTTAGGTACAAAAAATACAGAGCTCCATGTTCAGCTTCTCAACATTTGCATTCAATATAGTACTTACAAAAAGCTATCTTGTACCTTATGAAGAGTGGAAGGTACTGCTGTCCATTTCCTCATTTCTAGAGGAGGATTGAGATGAAACAGTGACAGAGGGAATTTAGGCCACATTTTAGATACATTTTTCATACAGAAATACTGTTAGATACTGGGGCATGTTTTCTTTAACAGATATTTTAAATATTACACAATTTTATTCTACTTAACAAGTAAAAAATCTGGGAAATGCAGAAAAGTATGAAGAGGTAAAATGCATCCATAATTTACTGCCCAGACATAATTTTCATGGCCGAAGCCTCACCACATACAGCCTGAGGCCTCATCTCACCCCAAACCATGCATCTCAGGCAGCAAGAACACCAACCTTCCCTCTCTCCAACTATCTTCCCATCAATGTCAATCCCACCTTGTTCCAGAATGAATTACAGGTGGCTGCATGACGATGGCTAAGTCCCTTAAACTAGACCTCAATTGTCACATCTGTCCAAGATACTATCATTTCTCATTTGTTGGAAAGGTCACTCATCAAGGGCCTTCCTCACACCATGTACAGCGCTTAGTGCTTTCACCCACCTCATCTTCAAGCACCATTCTGAGTATAGTGCTAAGGTATTGTGAATTCCTGATTTATCCTGATGACAATATACCTTCTTCTAGAAGTTAGAGGGAGCATGGGCAAGGACAGGGTAATTGAATAAAATTCTAAACAACAAAGAATTAGGGATTAAGTGACAGTAACAGGTAGGAGTTTTCTTTACAGGTTAGAACAGAAGCAACTTATACCTTTTCCTGGTAAATCTTCCTAGTCTCAAGATATTCCAGAATTTTTTCCCTTAAACTCTCAATTTCACGGATGTTTCTGGACAGCACTTGCATCACAAATGTGCTGAGGACCAATCAGAATGAAACATAAAGGGTCTGCAAAATGAAAGTGTTCTGTGCTCTAAGGGAATCTGAACCTAGGGTCCTAGTGTGTGGTGAGTCCTATCCAAAATCTGTCTCTTGGCACAGGTGTGTGTGCACAGAAGAGCACACTCATCCTAAACCCTGCCCCTACCACAGCTACAGATTCTCAGCAGACCTGCTTTCAACCTACCACATGCTGTTAAGACCCAGTCATGAAGCTTAGTCTCTGGAGGTTTATGATTGAAAAGGGCACAGAGACCCCTGGTGGAGATTGTGAAGAGTGAACCAGGAGACAGACTAACAACACCCTACAGCAGGCTCACCTGTTTTGCCCTTTCAGTGAGGGCAGAGGCCTCTGCCTTGCCCAGTTTCTTCTGCACCATCTTGTAAAGCAGGCTATCTGTATTTTTCAGCGAAACGATATGGCTGGGTACTCTTTCCGTCTCCCTGAATCCAAAACCTGTTAATCAGCAGAAAGAAACCAATTAGCACCAGTGTTTCACAGTAACATATTGTGTATGTGTGTGTGTGTGTTAAGTCACTTCAGTTGTGTCCGACTCTTTGTAACCCTATGGACTGTAGCCCATCAGGCTCCTCTGTCAAGGGGATTCTCAGGCTAGAATAAAGAGTAAATTGCCATTTCCATCTTAAAGGATCTTTCAACCCAGGACTTGAATGGATGTTTCTTATGAGGTCTCTTGGCAAGGCAGCGTGGGTGCTTTATCAGAAGCACCAAATGTTTGCACAGTGGTATTATAACTTGGACAATATTTCAGAAACAGGCCAGGAAGAGAGAATAGGGAGACATCTATTTGGGTGCTAGGTCTGGCTGAGGTGTTTAAATGGTTGATTCCTGTTTTACTAGGCAGACAAAGGTCTAACACTAATCTTTTTTTATAAGGCACAGGAAAGGAAGAACATGGAAGTTTCACAGTATATTAACTCGACACTGCAGCAGTATGTAGCATGTCTTATATTTTGCTCAGCAGTTTGGGGTCTGTTATCATTAGTTAGTCGGGCTTGTTAGCTCTGAACTCTGAGCTTATCAGGGATATCTACTACGAATATACAGAAGTGGCGCAAATACCTTGATTCAAGAAAATGAAAGCCAGCTTTATCTAACCAAGCCATGTTGATATCAGACAAACCAGATAGCAGGGGCCCTGACAGACAGGCACACGTATCGAAGTTGGTTTTGACAGAATCTAGCAGTATTTGGAAAGAAGGAGATGCTTCTGAATTTCTTCTAGGGATCTCTGGATCTACTGCCAGCTTGCTAAAAGGGGCAGAATCCA